>NW_022475517.1:0-51921 GCF_009193585.1 Aspergillus caelatus
GTTTAGGGCCTACAAGCAGGTTAGCTTTTGAGTGGCCGATCTGAAAAGTCGATACACTTACAATCAGAATTTTCCCATAAACTGAGGTAAACCTTCATGCCTATAGTGCCTTTGAATTTTAATGGTTAGCTTTGACTCCTATACTTGAGTCATCTATGGTCTAGAGATTCTCTGGAGACATCAATGGAATTTCAACAAGTGGCATTTTGCCACTGAAGGTAGCTATATACCTAGATAGGAAGATGAAATGTACATCCATAGGCTAAAGGAACCGGTTCAGCATCTCATTTTAACATATTTAGACGAATGAAAATGAGAAAAATATACGAATAGAGAACATACGATTGAAACCCATCTAGTAGTCTCATGCCGTCAAGAAATAACTACCACCGACTGGACAACAAAAACCCCAACCTACAGATAACCCTACATACTTCATCAAAAAAAAAAAAAAAAAAAAAAAGCAACTAGTTACTCGACATATTAACATGCTAGCAAAATAGCCTGAGATGTTAAACACCTCACAGACAAAAGAAAAATAGGACATCTTCACAAATAAGTTCACCTATCCTAAACATCCGAGCAGGACATACAGGGATTTATATTGACTGGCCGAAGCGGGTACCTGCTTCTAACGAATGATGTACTTACTGTGTATAGACGGACTGGATCAGGATCAGTGAAGCTAAGACTACGGAGTAATTGTAGACCAGACCTAAGCATTTGGACCCCAAGCCCGGTGGGCCCGACGGTCCACACTGGACTCCGGTCGTGCTGATTGAGTGCCCGTTTCGTTATCCCGTCGGGATATAGTATTAAAAGCTAGACAGGGGTCGATCGGCCGGATATTTAGTTGCTGACAATGTTACATCCGTGAGGTGAAAAACAAGGGGGATGGAGGCTAGCGTGCACGTCGGTGGGTTAGGGTTGTAACGCCGGCGCGGGATTTTCCAAAGAGTTTTGTTTTTTTATTAATTAATGTCTTGGGTATGGTCTGATTTTGTCTTCACCGGAGTTATTGGACAGTTTGTTCAAAACAGATTCCTTAAGTCTGTATACCTGACATAAATGTGATTTACCATGGTTCTCATAGAATAGCTGGGAACTGCAGGTGATGAAGAGAACTGATCAGAGCCAAAAAAAAACATCAAAGACATGATTCCCTTCCCGAATTCATCAATCGTATGAATATACAGTAGTATACAAAACCAACCACCAGAGGTTTAATCCAATGCCGCAAAGCAGGAACTCTGCGCATCGGATTCCTTCCAGCCAACACACTTCCAACAGTTCAACAGTCCATTAGGGTCATACTTCCCCTTTATCTTCAGCAGTTTGCCATAATTGTCATTACCCCACCAGGCCTCTTGCCAATCTTTGGTGAAGGGATTGGCTTCGGGACTGTAAGCGCCACTACCCGGTGTGATCTCTTCGAGAAGTGCAGTCATATCTTGCATCTCAGCTACTTTCTGCTCACGAGTTTGGAGAGTGCTGTTCCATGCCCAAAAACCATCAGCCCCGACAGACCAGATGGCGTCTCTCCAAGCTGGGGTCGCCGAGTTAGGTTTGACGTCTTTGTAGAGCAGAGGTCCAACTACAGGGATGTATACGCTTCCGCCTTTTGACAGAAGCACTGAGAAAAAGTTCATGAGATCTGCGCGACCGGTGGCCGTCTCGAACACGGTTTTAGGAATGAGTCGGGTAGCCGCAAAGTGAGCATTGCCAACAGTGACCGCGTTGGGAACAACATATTTCTGGTAGAACTCATACCAGGACGGGAATTCTTCAATAATTGCAGTGCCACCCTGGGATTTGGCATAGGTGACAGCCTCAGCCAGGGAATCCTTGGCTTCAGATAAAGACAGCAACGGCGTGACATTGATGAGTGAGTTACCGCTGATATGGCCGCCCCAGCCCTCGTGCGCCCACTTGACAGCATTGTTCACTAGGATATTGAGGAATGGTAATATGTTGCTGGAGTTCGCCTTCAGGGGAAATTTGATAGAGGCAGAGACTATGCCCACTTGCGGCTCAACACGATGGGTACTTTCCATCACCACGCCAAAGGTGCCACCACCGCCACCCCGAAGGGCCCAGAAGAGCTCCTGATTTTGACATTCGTTGGCAATCCGATATCTGCCATCGGGCGTCACTATCTTGTACTGGACAACTCTGTCAACGCCCAATCCATAGACCGGCGATAATATACTGTGACCTCCAGTTTGTGTCCAGCCCCCGCTAACACCTACTGTAGGCGAATAACCCCCGATGAAAGTGACGTTGTGCGTATTGGCAAATTCGTAGACTTCATCAAAATTCACACCTGCTTCGACAGTAATAGTATCGTATTTCGAGGTGGCATTGCAACCGGTAGGAACAAAAGCAGGGTTGTAGTGCATGGATTGCAGGTGTCGAGTCCACAAAGAAAGAGTTCCTTGGCCACTGCTACGGCCCAGGAAATCATGGCCGCTATTCTTGATTGAAAGACGGGTTCCCGAGCAGCTTGAAAATCGGAAAGCCTCAACCACATCCTTTGGCCCCTGGACCTCTAGAGAGAAGGAAGGCAAATTTCCTTGATTACATGAGACCGTGAGAGCCAGCGGATTGGTCGGATCTGAGTTGTCAAGTAGGCATTGGTTGGCTGGGTCGGATGCGCATACTTCGGCCTGACTATACATGTAACCATTGGCGGAATTGGCTCGCAGGAAAGGGTCACTGTAATTGCTTTGAATCACTTCACATGCGGCTTCATCTGGTACCATAGAGATGCCATTGTACTGAGAGAAGCATGGCAATGAGAATGGCTTCAATGACTGTAGCCGTCCACTAAGGGTGGCATTGAAGCTGGCCAAGGTACAGTTGTCCGCCGCGGCAATACCCAGAAGATGGACGGCCAACAGGACAAGCGAGGTCTTAGAAACCGAAGGCGCCATGTTTCAACAGAGAAAAAGCAACAAACAAAAACATGCCGAGAGAAATTCTTACGAACAGGGAAGGGGTATTTTTGGGGAGTTAAAGAGTGAGTGGAATGGAATACTCGGATGTGGATCGGCACGGCTCGTTCCCCGGCCTAGTTTAGTGTCATTGCATATGGAGTCGAAACCCTGACGAGGTTGCATTGGTGCTTATTTCGGACATTCATTGTCATGCAGGGCTGTTTGCTGACACGAGCCTTTTTCTCTGAAAAAAAAAAAAGAAATGTACGACCGAAGTCTGCAACCTGAGTCCAAGCGATCAATCGCTGTGTGACCGACTGTCCATAGCCGTGATGCACTGATGCTCCATGGCTATTCGGAACCAATACTGGGGGAATGTCGTCGCGGTCGTCCCCACGGTCGGGGCAGCGCTTGCGACACTCATATATGTCCTGCGTCTGATTGCCTGCCGCATGTCTACGGTCGGGTGGCGGTTAGAGGATTTGTTGATGGGTATTGGCCTGATTCTTTCGTACGGGGTCACGGCTTTTGTTATCTACAGTGAGTATAGAACGCTCGCCGATTTCTCTTGCTCACTGCCATGTCCATAGCTGCCTTCAATGGTGTAGGCGTTCCAGGAAATGAACTTCCGCAGGACGAACGTATTCGCCTGCAATTTGTAAGTCGCGACTCGGCATTCTGATAGCTCGACTTCACCAACCTATCTTCTAGGGCTCTTGGATGATCCAGAAGTTCTGGGCGCCATCCATGGCATTTGTGAAAATATCCATTCTAGTCTTCCTCAAGCGACTGTTAGGCACCGTGAAGGTGGTTCGTGTGGGAGTGACATGTCTAATTGTCTTCACCATGATGTGGGCCTTTACTGAGCTCATGGGCAATATTTTTCAATGCCACCCAGTCCAGTACTACTATGACACCACACTAAACGGTCATTGTATGCCCGGACAGACCAAACTATTCCAAACATCAGCTTGCTTGTCCTTGGTAGAAGACGTGATCATTTTGCTTTTGCCAATGCCGGTGGTCTGGCGGTTGCGAATCACAGTCCAGCAGAAGATCGGGCTGACAATAGTCTTCTCGCTGGGTGCATTGTACGTGTCCTCAAAGCGAGTAGATTTCATTGGCCGACATCTGAACTGATCCTCTTAGGGTCTGCATTTTCAGCTTGCTACGTGTGATTGAGTTTAACCACTTTCACACCGATGACCTTGCTTGTAGGTTCTATGCCCTACCTCCCAGTCGCCCCGACTAATTTCTTCTAGCATCCAGCGCTAAAGAGTCCGTTTGGACCGCCCTGGAACTGAATGTCGCTATAATTTGTGGCTGTCTTCCTCTTTTCAAGCCGCTCGTGCACAGGTTTCTTGGAAAGGTCAAAGCCCAGTCGACCCGCTCGTTACGCACACCGCGTTACCTCAACCGGCTAAGCCAAGACCCCGATGGATTCCATAAAATCAGCGATCCCCATGGTCTAAGGACAAGCAAGAGCGTGGTGGTATCTACGGACCCTAGTGGAAGACGTAGTTCGGATGTTGAACTTCGCGGAATCACCGTGCATACTGCGATCCAGCAGGATGTGGAGAGTCGGCCAATTACTAATAGTTCAGACGCTGTGACCGAGACGACATGGCCTCGGTGATCTAAGTGGGATATAGTTTAGATTTAATTTTGATCTCGATGATGTAAGGCTACAAAGATCTAGTACTTGAAGTCGAGTATTCTTGGTTCTACGTTTCATGATTTCGACTTTGAATCTCCATATCTTTATATTCCTTGCGAATATTTGAGTCGGGCCTTTCGCAATTGTGGATCTGCGGTTAGGGTTAGAGATTTGGAGATTTACCATCGTAGGTACTGTCTTAAAGCATCACATTTAGTTGGTAGGTTTTTCCTATTGAATACATTGTACAGCTCTCATATATGTAGAGTAAGAATCCTCAAGCAGCAATTAGCATGGGGTGTTCAGAGTTGTCGGAGCTCAGACTAATCTTCTTGCTCACGCTCTGCCTTACTGTCCTGGCGTGTCTTTGGTTTCTTATTTGTTCCCTCCTCCTGGCTTGCGGTGCGCTTCTTCCCGGCCTCAGTACTATGATCATTCTGACCTTCAAGTTCGCCATTTTGTTGTCCCTCCTCGTCCTCCTCCTCTTCTTTTTCTTCTTCTTCTTCTTCTTCTTCTTCGTCTTCTTGCTCTTCTTCGTTATCTTTTTCATCAATTTCATCAGATCCCTCTAATCCCTCAGGCTCATCTTCGCCTGACCCAGATTCTTCATTTTCAGACTCCTGTTGATCCTCACCCTTACTTTCTTCCGCAGCCTGTTTCCTCTCCTTCTTTGCCTTACTAGTGTTAGACACAAACTGCTTGCCTTTTTTAGACTCCTTCTGTTTCTTCTTATCAGTCTCCTCCTTCTCCTTCTCACTCATCTTCTCCCATGCTTTCTTAGGCAAATATCTCTTCCTCGTCCCATCCTCCTGTTTCGCAGTGCCTGAACCCTCTTTCGTCTGCCACTCTTCTTTGCCCCATTTCTCAAGGCTCTTCTGGGACTCATCTTGTCCTTCTTCCTTCGATGTAGTATAGTCTCCACCGCGCTTTTTGTATTCCGACGCCATAAATTGGGCCTATTTCACAAAGTTATGTAAATACATATTTCCCCCCAACATGAATGCAATGAAGTCAGAACAACAGAGAGATAGAAGCAAGCAAGAAACTTACCTTTCTAGCAGACCACTGACCAGGCTTCCCACCTTTATCACTCTGTTTGACTTCTTCTTTGACCTGCTCCCGCAGTTCGGGATCGGTATATTTGTCGTCTTTGGCGGGCATGTTGGACGATTGGAATTATGAGGGTAAGTCAATTGAAACAGATTTTATCTGATTAGGTCTAATGAATGAGATATTTCTTTCCTTTTATTATGTTCTAGGGCTAGAAGTAGGAATGACATAATTAGATCTCAGATCTGAACGGTGACATCATAGGGTTCATGCAATCATCATGATTAAATTTGAATATTTCGGGTGATCGACAAATCTTGAATTCCTCCCGAAAGCTTAGATTTGGACTTAAAAGATGAGTTTGATTCGGTTGATCGTAGAAGCTTGGTCTTTTTTTTTTTTTTTTGCTCTTCTTTTTTTAAGATAAAGTTGTATCTAGATTGTTTGTTAGTACTTAGTGGATGTTATTACATATACTACAGCAGTGTCACTACATTGATGTAACTCTTCCTATAGGGAATATGTAAGCTATTCACTGTAGGCCACATGATAGTACAGGAAATATTTACTAAATAGGAAATAAACTAAGAGTTTGCTAACCCAATGCTGGGTGTAATCTCTCTGAAATCAGGCAGTAGGGAATAGCGTTTCAATCCCTCACAGAGCAAAGGAGAGCTTTTATCTCGCCATATTGAGGGGGGAATAGGGGGGAACAGAGCTGGGCAGAAATGTCAGGCGTTTACGTATGCATTATTGTGAGACCACATAGTAGTTTGATTTTGACTGGTTAAGTAGGTGTGCAATACATATAGGTCAGCAGATAATTTTTCGTGTCTTATGGATGGTGAAGTCTGTCCATTTTAGATTTGAATAAGAATTCACACTTGCTTGACTCACCACCAGTTGCCAGTAGTCTTGACGATAGTCAATCTCCATATTATTTGATTTGACTTTAACGTAGTGAAAAGATATTTTATTGGCTCAAAGCCGCGGCATTTCCTTTTGTGAGCTAGACAGGTGTGGGTTGGAACACCATGCATCCGAGGCAGTGATTCTGTGCCATGGAGGGAATTCAGCTCCTCAATTCCACATACTGTGTAACGAGCCATACCAGATTTTATGAGTAAAGGCGGGGGCATTCACTCTATGCGTATATCAGGATATGGTCTACTCATCTTCAGCATCATAAAAAACAACTTCAGACAAATTTCCATTTGCAACTAGTACACAAATCCTCTTCCTAACTCTCACATCTAAAAAAAAAAACATTTCTATTCCTTCAATATCCACCGGATTAGTACTTTGGCAGATCAAAATGACACTCCGTCTCGTACAACTATCAGACAAATTCTCCTGCTACACTAGAGGAGAGAACGAAGCAAGGTTCATATACAACGAGATATTCGAAGACCACGAGTATGACAGAGTCAAGCTGTCCAAGACCCCATTTATCGTTGACGTGGGCGCCAACATCGGGCTTTTCTCTCTCTACATGAAGGAGAAGTACCCACTCGCCAAGATCATCGCCTTCGAGCCGGCACCAGAAAACGTCGAGGCGTTGAATCGGAACTTAGCTTTCCATATGGTATCCACTGTCGTGACGTATCCGTACGCGCTTGGCACGGAGGCCTGTTCTACGGCGTTCACGTACTTTCCGAACATGCCTGGTAACTCTACTTTGAATATCGAAGAGAAGGAATGCCAGATCCAGCTCTTCAAGGAGAACTATGAGGAGACGTTTGGGGATGATATATTCAGGGGCGCTAAACAGATCATGGTTCCAGTTAACCGACTTTCGTATTTCCTGGGTCAATACCACGGCAATGTTGAGGTGATTGACCTGCTCAAGATTGATGTCGAGGGCACGGAGTCTGAGGTGCTAGGTGGGATTGATGATGCGGATTGGAACAAAGTGCGAAATATCGTGATAGAAGTGAGTAATCTGAAGGGAGGTCTCGACAAGGTGAAACTGTTGCTGGAAACTAAAGGATTCACGGTTACCTATGTGGCCGCACGAGGAATTCCAGAGATATTCAAGATGTTCATTGTTACAGCTTGCCGTTGAGAAGGTTTATGGTATATGAGGGCATGCACCAGTTATTTTCTCCTATAGTGATATCTTATTCCAGGATGCCTATATCTTCCTCTACAACTAGATAATCAGTACATATGACCATAAGATGAGTACAGGTGAGCTAGATAATTCAATACAGGCTTAATGTCACGCGGTAGCTATATAAGGTACAGTGACACAGAGACCCCCCTTCTGCTTTACTCCTGTGTTGTTTACCGCACTCAGGGGAGTGTGAAAGACTATACATCCTTACCCTTCTGAATCTCATGATCGATTAAGTATAATACTCGAACCACCAGTATCACACTGTCCTCCTGCATTTCCCTAGCCATGGCCTCAGCATCTGACCGAGGGCTACCTACAGGTGGTCCGTTCTCTGAATAGCAACGCTTGCAACCGTCCAGAAGACGGCAATGAAGGAAGAACGCAGTAATGGGTGCACGGTGTAATGACCTGCCTCAGATGACATGATGCTAACCGGGGTCGGAACATCCTCCTTCAGGTAAGGTCATCCGATTGAAAGCTGCGAAGCATCATACATGGTAGATATTAGGGCAGGTATGGTAAGGGTACGTAATTTCGTCGAGTGGTACTGTTACATGGTATCATTATGTATTGTGATGATACAACCCCTTACCAACAGCCATCAGGATAAGCAACTAAATGTGCCTCTCCTGCTTCTTTGTTTATCCTTCCCTACAATCAAGGCTTGAAGCCCGCACTTATTAACTGGGAGCGTTCAGTTAGATATATACATGCTTCACAATGACAAATCCAACGATTGCCCGGTGATGGTAAGTACTTATTTATGTTGTTGCTTGTTGACCTGATTCATCCAGGATCACTTTCCTCTCTCTGGTTCATTCTTCGTTCTACCTCCCCCGGGGGGTTATTAATTCCAAGAATCAAGATTTATGAAACACTCTCCTCACTTGACACTCCTAGCGTCATTCCTCGCATCCCAACATAAGGAAATATCTGTGGAGACTGGTTGGTTGAAACAAGGTCAGCCTTCGTCAGATCTCCCCCCATATCTGGGTGGGAATAGACGTAGAGCGTTCTAAGACACCGGATTTTCATAGCTGCATATGCGTATGCAGACCCGCTTAGGTCTACATCGTCCGAATAAGCACATGATGCGTTGTTAGTTGGCACCTATCAAGCCCCAGATGGGACAAAACGAGGCTCCACGGTCAGCTTACCCCGTGGTCTTCAGGCCAAGGTCATCAATCTACGGGAGCTGGTGGGGTGACAATTGTGGACATGGCATATGTCATGCAGAAATACCATTCAATTACGTCTCGGCCCCAAACACGACAATTTCTCCTCATATCTACATCTACATCTGATCCGTTGACCGAGCTATAATTTCCCTTTCGAAGGCTCGGCAGGAATTCTTTGGGTATGCCTGTAGTGCCAGGAAGGGTCTGCTAAATCCTTCCGGATAGCATAGTTTGCTTCCGCTTCCTCTAGCACCGCTAAATCCAGAGTAGCAACGCCCATACCTTCAGCTGAAGTGCCCAAACGAACCAGCGGACCGGCATAGGGGATGTTGATTTGGGAAAGGCCACAGTAGTTCCTACCTGGAGGCCCGCCTGCATTGGCGAAGACTACCGCACAAGTATTTTCAAAGGTACGCGCGGTCAGAATACTGTCGAGGAACAGGGATGGCGCTGATGGGTTCTGACGATGGCCAGCTTCGGAGGCTCCGCTACGGGTCCACAAGGTGGGCACGATGATGATCTTGGCTCCCTGAGATACCAGTTCCCTCCAGGCTTCAGGAAATGCTAGATCCCAGCACACGAGGAGGCCTACAGGGCCCAAGGGGGTCGAGATGACTTGGTGCGGGCTGTTGCCGGAGGAGCGAAGGTACGCTCGCTCGGTAGGACCCCAAAGATTCTTTTTCACGTAAGAGCCTAGGATCTCGCCTGTGTTGGATATAAAGAAGGCGACATTCTCCAAGGCTGGGGTGGGCTTGTCGATGGGTTCTGTGGATGAGGCTGATGCTTCTTGTGGAGACGCTGATACAGGGCGCACAATGGACCCCGGTACAATACAGGTATTGCACTCTTTGGCTAGAGCCTGATACCGATGCACGTAGTTCTCCCAATCATCACACAAAGCGGCGAAACTCGGATCGGTTGGAATCCAGTTCGTCAAGTGGAATTCTGGCAGCACGGCCAAATGACAACCCTGGGCAGCGGCCTCGCGGATGAATTGCACCGCCCGGGCGAAGTTGTCGGCCGGTTTGAGGGGCTACAAGCACACGGAATTTAGATATATCCACGACCCCTCCAGCTCGAACAAGGGATAAGGTTGGGTATGGAGATTCTAATTGATGCAAGATGTTCAAGACTTACTTTGACATACAACTGAATGACAGCTATCTTGCAGTACGGCAGCATGATGAGTGAGGGGATGACGGGGCAACGCCGGGGATCTGATAGCGATAGAATGGAAAGGTGGTGATGGTCAACGTCTTATGTGAGACCCCCGGCCTGGACCTGCTTAGTAGTAGTACATTAGCTTCCCCGGCACTCTCCTATTTATTGGCTGCCTCGGGTTGGGACACGGTCATCCTGCAGGGGTGAAGCTTTAGGGCACTCGGAGTGGCCGATGGTGGCAGCCGATACGATCCGTTAGGTCATACTATATCCAGTGGTTGGGGTGTATTTGTTCCACATAGCTGAATTGTCATGCTGACGCTCTCAGAAGAACCGGAAGCAAATATGTCTCCTACTACACTAACAGTCAGTCTCATTTATTATAGATCATTTATTATTCCTACCCTATATAACCCTCCACAAGTAGAAAACTGGTACATACGACCATAGGGTGTGGAGAACAGGGCTTCCCGTCCGCTCAGCCGTACTTAAGCCACACGCCGGGAGGTTAGTAGTTGGGTGGGTGACCACCAGCGAATCCCTCCTGTTGTATGTATTTTTTTTCTTATTTTTATTATCTCGTGGTGTTTTGTTTCACCTCTCACCATAAGGACATACATAATCTGCTAGAACGCCCAATCTTACACGCCTAGTCTTGCTGGATGTCACACTATCCGTCCTTGTTTCTTTATCCAGTGTATCCTAACCATAATTTTTCTTTTCTTTCTTTTCCTTTTTGCCTTTTTATTTTTTTTTATAAAACAAAAAAAAAAAAAAAGAAAAGAAAAGAAAAGAAAAATACTTTGTCCTCCACTCTACCTATACCGGATCCCATGCAACATCTGGCCGAGATAAACCGCTATCCTACAATCTTTCTGATTTACCTTAGATAGCAATAAGTATCATTATACATACATTACTATATGCAGTATCTATATCGTTTGTATGAAATATCCAGACTTGACTATCCGTAACATACTGTATTCTGAGCTACATGCTGGAACCTATTTGCCATAGGCTGATGGTTATATTGTTGAGAACTGAGCTGCTCTCATACATATTCTTCTAAAGAAATAAAGCATGGAAAACAGACATTCGAGCTTTTAGCGACTGTCTTCGACTTTTGACAACCCTTGATTATGGTAAGCCCCTAGAGTAAATCTATGTTAAGGTACGGTCTATGTAGAGTAATGCAAGCCCTATAACTTTGTGCAGACAGCTGACTCGGTTCAGTATCGGGTTCCATTGTCGAACATATTTTTCCTTCCTTATAAGATATTGCTAGGTTCTAGAACAATACTTTACTGACAAATGCAAGCAAGCGTTCACGAATCCATAAATCCAAAGTGCATTTCCAGAATGCACCCCTGTAGAACAAAAACTTGGGAAAAGAAGTTCTGGCTCAGGTTTCCGAGCTCGTTCTGCGGAAGGAGAACTTTGTCCACACAGGAGGAACATAAATAACACCGACAGCTCGGTTTAGAGGACGTGTCGAAAACTGACGAAATTCATAGTTCATCATGATGTACGCTATCATAGATTTTAGGAGATGTGAAGCGTACACACGACCTGGACTGTCATTTGCGTTAATAGTTTATTTTATAGTATTGCACGCAGTATAATAGAAGTACTAACCAAGAGTGATTCCCCGAGCTAAATCCAAGAAAGCTCTCAGTGATAACTGTTAAAAGTGTTTTGCTACTGCTACTATTAGTATGACCAGTAAACCGGTAGGGGTTATATCTCTTCGGTTCAGAATACAGCCGGTTGTCATGATGTATTCCTAACGTTGGCACGCAAACCCAGGTACCCTGGGGCAAATGGTGGCCACTAGGTATAACAACACCCTCCTTTGGCATAACTTCGTGAAACAGTCCGTAAATACTGAAAGGATTCCTACGCAGTGTTTCGCGCAGCGCACTATCCACCAGATGAAGTCGCTTAATGGATGAGATATTAGGTATCTCCATATCGAAGAAAGCAAGCTGCGCTTCCTCGCGAAGATCTCGAAGAATATTCTCAGATTCTGAACTTAGTACATCGCAAAAGAAGTTTGTCGCAGTTGCTATGACAGCTTCCGATGTTGTGAATGTCTTTTCTGATGGTTAGCTATATCCAAAGATTTAGAAACTTGAGGTAGACCACACAGATTCAACAAATTGAAGAGCCAGGTACCCGGGGTCCTGAGCCTCTGGCTTCTTACTTTCCAAGGCAACTTTTGTTGTCCATGTGATAGCATCCTTCGGTATCCCATCGGTACAAGTAATCCCCATCCTGCGCAAAAGCTCTAGGCGCTCCTCGAAAACCGGGCGTAGACGGCGTACCAAAAACCACCGATGGTATTTCAGGGGAAGACCCAAAATGATTCCAAATATAGGCCGAATAGCCTGTGGTAATAGCTGACCCACGGAAATTAGGATAAAACCAAACCACTTCACGTATTGCTCGGCATGGTAGACGAAAGCTTTATCTCGACATAATGGTTCCCCGAGAATTACGCGAAGATTTGGTCTGGAGATAATCTGTCTCATAGCTGAGTAGATATTCAGAGTCCTCCAAGATACGGGGTCAACACCCAGCACTTCGTCCACTGCGATACGCAATTCCTCCATAAATTTATCATAGATATCTGGGAAGTTTCGCGTCAACTCCTTCCCTATAATCTTACGAACACCAAAGTCTCGTTCATGAACACCTGGAACAGTATAATCGAACGCAAACTGTTCAACTATCATCTTGTCATGACTTAGTATATGTTCCGACTGGTTAAGAACCCAGCGAATATGTTGTGGTGGCAAAACAACGCGAGATTTGAAATTCGAGAAAGGAATGATGAACGGGATACCATTCATTGAAAACTATAGTAAAGTTATAACAGCTGATTTGGCAGAAGTACACAGTACATGGACGAGGGATGAAATACCTTTTCATATCCGATCCTTAATGTTTCCAGACCAGAGTAGAATGACTTCAATGAGCCTATAAGTACACAGAATGGCCCAGGCGATTTACCCACCCATTCCATAGACACCGATCTGTTGTCATTGAGTGATTTATAAAGTATTATCAGTGAAATAGCAAATATTGGCGCACAGTATGTGCCATTCAAGCACATCAACAAGAAATGAACGAACCCCATATCGAAGCCGTCCTACATGGATCTCATACGGTACATAGAGAGGCGAACTAATGCCTCTCTATGCCTTTATAGGTTTTGATACTCACATGCCCAACAAACAAGACATCGACAAATACAGCAAAGATCTACCACCCCTTACAAGTTGCCTTCTGCAACCCCCCAAAGTAGACCACATTAACCAGGGTCACTATGACTTTGGCTGACGAGTGCGGTCGAGTACCCTTAGTACAGTTTGACACACAAACAAGTTGAACTCAGTTCACTCACATATATGCGAAAAAGGAAATCGAAAGGGTATTTATTATTTATTATTTATGTGTGCATAAAAATGCAAAAAGAAGGAAGAAATGAGGGACGGGCCGGGTTCGAACCGGCGACCTAAAGATAGGTTGCAATACTTGGTTAACCAGGTATTCATTGCAATCTTCCACTCTACCACTGAGCTACCGCCCCGTTGGATGTTAATCTGCTAGATACTTTGTGTTGATAAGTGTAATGCATATAATTTCATAAACAGTATTACTCGATCATTCCACGGCCCTAACTATCTATTATATGAAATATAACCAGCAGTTATGTCGAGGACCTGAATAAATACTAGAAACGAGCTCAAAAATACCACGGTTGATCTTTTATGATCCATACAGTCATTTTTTCTTACCCAGTGGTCTGACAGGACAGCAGACGCATTGGCCGCTTCCATGACCCTCCGGTGGAGTTGTTGTCTCGACGACTTCATATAGTGGAAGCTATTCTAGGGTCTTTGGTATGGTAAGTGGTTTTAAGAGCGATGTTGGTTAGTTTGTACTCTCCGCATTATGTACTATGTTGTTACTGTAAGGTTGGGTGTATACTACTAGTAATTATGTGTTCTCACTGCAAAGGAATATATATTCGGGTTCTCCTAACAATCATCTTAAACCCAACAAGAGAAACATCCTAATATCTCTTGGCCAGCCATAGCCTACCCAAACAAAGACACATTAGTTTCAAGTGGTACCTTTTGAATAACTGATTCATACTCCCAATTCGTTGCAATAACCCCAGAACCACCATCCAAACCTCATCATTCGCTGTTGGTACATCATCTGTAGCACAAACATCAACTAACCTCATAGGCACCGTGGGCTTCTCCGTGTTTACTTTGTGAAGTGACTCATCATGAGAACCCAACATCTGTATAACTATCCCAAGACCTCAATAAATAAGCCATGAGCCACCCACCCCTGAAGCCATGCAAAAAACCCCAAATCCCATCCCCAACGAGCCCCCAAAATGGCAAACATAGACCAGCCCTCAACCACCAACCCACTCCACACCTACTGCACACACATCCCAAACCACCTATCTTCTCTCCTAAATACAGACCCAGCGCTCATCTACCACGCCCTCCAGCGTCCCCAATACCCTGAAAAGGGAGACTTCGTCCTCTCCATCCCAGCCCTCAGAATCATTTCCAAGAGACCGGAAGACGTCGTCAACATGATCCACAAAAACGCAAGTTTACCTCTCCATATCCTCCCACCCATACTACTGAATCATGACTAGTAATACCCAACTAACAAACCCCCCCTTCTACTAGCAGTTTAGGAGGCAGACCTCTCCCTGTTGCATGAGAAGCATGCGACAACCATGGTGCAGAAGCTGGCACAGTGGCCTGAAGTCTTCCAGACCACTTTTAAGAATAAAGAGTCTGTTACAGTGCTCACATATCTGTGGAAACTGACTCATATCATAAATTCGAGCTATGACCACCTCAATTTTCTGAATAGTGAACTTGAGCTGAAGATTGCACGGCTTACCCTTTATAGTTGTGCCAGACAGGTTTAGTCCAATGCAATGCGACTACTTGGTATTACACCCGTGGAAAGGTATCAAGTGAGACCATCCTGAATTGATAAACTGAGTGTGTGCTGACATCCACATAGGATGTAACTCAGCTGATGGATAGGGTGAGAATGCGAGTTCCACGGACTCATCGCCCTTGGCAAAGTAAAGTGCAGTTCATAGAAACTGGTGACAATATAATGGGACTTCACTTTGACCTTCTATGTGAGAGAAATGTAATATCAGTGATAAAACATCAAATGATTCACTAGGCATCTTCCTATGCTGATGCTATTGTACACTAAACCGAGCAAACAATCCCAGTAGCGAACATGCTGCATTGAGTCATACTTCTAGTTAGATAACAGATCTCCACAGTATCCTGAGGTACAATATGTACGGCCAATATTCACTTGACAACTCTTCAGCTCTTCCTTCACATGGATCAGAATTATACAAATGGCCATGACAAACCTAATAAATTCTTGTCTAGACTTCGCCCCTCCTCCACATCCCAAGCCAAGTATCTATTTTCCGCTTGGCTTCACGGAAGGAGTCCATGGCTTCTTCAAGTGAGTCCGACACCGCCTGCCACTTCACTTCACATTCACGCACAGTCTCCTGGAAATCTTCTGCCAGGATATTGTTTAGAGCCATGTTCGACGCGATCGAGAGATTTGCTGCCATTGTTTCAGCCGGAACTGCTGCAGCTGCTGGCTCGGGGGCAGTAGCCTGACCACTCTTACCTTCAGCACTGGTTCCGATGCGCTGCGCAGGCTTACGCCCTCGTCTGGGTCGCTTAGGTGGGGATTCCGGTTCCTCTACAGCTTTTCCCTCATTAACTATGGCTTGGGCTTCCTTGGGCTGCTTTCGAGGTCTTCCCCTCGGCCTTGGAGGGATTTTACCAATTGGTGTATCTGCTGCTTGACTCTTGGGGCTAATACCTTCTCTTTTTGAGGATGCCTCCTCTTCCGGATCGTCCTGTGCAGGTTGGTCACTTTCCTTAGGCTGAATAGGTCTCTGTGCTTCTGGCTGAAAGGCATCTGCAGACATACAAAATTAAGCAGCGCTTCGAGTACAGAGTAATGGGGCTAATTGTACAGAACTTACCTTCTCTTGGGTTCACGACGGGCTTGCGGTGCGTACATCGAACCTTGTTTTTTCTACAGGAACCACATGCCGGCTCCATCTTAACCTTCTTGGCCGGATTCGGTGCCGGTGCGCTGACTTTTGGCTAGGATACAAATTAGCATGAATGTGCTACATCAGGAGGAGATAAGGATACTGCAAACCTCATGCGAAGAAGGATCTTGCCACACTTGTTCAACATATGAAGTACCCTTGTGACTAGTACCCTCCACACGCTTATCGGGCTCAGCAGCTAGTACTCGTTCTCCGACACCTAATGCCGACGCTTTGCGCTTAAGACGATTGCCACCCCTCAAAGCCTTGTCCGACTGAGCTGCCGGCATCGGCTCAGCGGCGCCGGTACCTGTTTCAATCTGGGAAGGTCTACAACCCACCGGGACCCTCCCAGGATCAGGAACGAGAATGGGTTCATCGGGATCAGCAGCTTCCTTCTCCTGTCCGGAATGACTACCACCTCTCTCGGAACTATCAGACTGAGTGGCTGGCACCAGGGTATTAGGTTCAGTCGGTGACCCAACTTGAGGACCAAACGATGCGATTGGCGCATTGCTCGTGGTACACTGTTCGCACAACTCGATCTCGTCAGGAACGTCTTCGGCGCGCGGACCGCCGCAGTTATTGCAAGGCCTGGCCATTCTCACAGGGTCTATTAAGAGCGGCACTTTGGGTAGCCCTGTCAAAATAGGGCGGCGCAATAGTTGTATCAACGGATCGATAGGGGAGAACGAAAGAGAATTGGCATTCGAGGAGTTCGTAAGGGTTCTGCTTCTGCGGGTGGTTTTTGTTCGCGCGTTCTTTCTATGAAGATGATGCACGCCTTTGTCAAATCGCTTTGAAGAATGACCAAGAGATCTAAAACGGACGAGAGAAATGATGGATGGGAGAAGAGTAGAAGCTCTGGACTTTAGAGGATGTGAATGGAAAAAGTGGGGGTAGGACGATTATGGAAAAGGCATAAATATAAATAGGGCCGCAGGAAAGGAACGGAGGAAGAGAGAGAGAGAGAGAGAGAGAGAGAGAGCGCGCTTTAAGAGATTGAAGAGTAACATCGGCTGACTCTTCGCATCGAACACATGACAGTGTCTGGCCGGAATAAGCTACACTCCCATTGATGTTTGGACCGAACGAGACGATGTCCTGGAGTGTTATAAACAATGCACGATTGCTCAAGCCTCATTGTCCCCAGACAAAGCAATTCATTCGCATCCTGCACTTGCCCTTCTCCACGCTTTTTGCTGTTACAACTTGAAAGAGTGATATTTGAGGTTCTTACATGACATGATTGTTCTATCATTGTCTCCGTTGTATGCATCCTCTTAGACGCAACAAAGCATACGAAAGTATTTGCAGCATAACAACCAAGACAACGCAGCCTACACATCCGCAACGTTCATGGCCACAGTTCCGTTTCCACCCATTCTCCCTGCCCATCGGTATTCTCTGCAGGAACAAAGGTCCATCTCACACGCCGCACATTCTGAAGGTCCGACAGATCAAGGCGCTCGATCTCGTTTGGACGAATAACCACCACTCGAAAGTTCCCACGCGCAACAGAATCCTGAAGATTATCCACTTCCTGGCCCAATTTCAAGCTTGGGTCTGCAGGCTCCTGGGATCGAGGCTGACCAGGCGGGGGATTCTTGAACGAACCTATACCAATCAGTCAACGCCTTACCCTCTCTTCGTCAGGAAAAAAAAAAAAAAAAAAAAAACAAGGAACAAACAAACCTCTCATAACAGGCGAATGATTCGCAAAATAAGCCGTTACCTGCCTCTCCCAGCTCCATCCACTCAAATCCGCATCGTTCCCTGTTACATTCATCCCCGTCTGAATCTCCTTCCTAGCCGCCTCCTCATGCGCTCCACCCTTCGGGTCCCCAATCACAAACGCCTCCCCTTTCACGCGCCACTGGTTCCCAACATCCGTCAACCAGAAGATACCCTCCACCACATTCCCAGAAGAATCAAGCTGCCCGACCTTCTCCATCCGGATATCAGTCGTGAGTGAGATCATGTCACTCTCATACACAGCGGGGTTCAGACCAATGCCCTGGCTGTTTAGCGCCTCGACAGCCTTGTCATGAAGCTGTGGGTTCGGCCAGAAACCGCGAAACTCACAGGTCCGCGAGCGCGGCACGGGCCTGTTCTGAGAGTCGTGGCCGACAGTCGAGAGAGTAAAGGAAGTAGAGGAGTTTTGAGTCAGATGAGACTGGAAGAGGGAGCGCCATGGGGCTTGGGGGGCCATTGTGGATGTAGATGTTGATTCAAACTGGATAAGCTCTTGTGTTGTGCTGGAAGGAGTATGCTGGAGGTGGGATGCTAGGGAGGAGATTCTCCTGCTGCAAGTCCGCGAAGCCAGTTTGACTGTGACGTTGGGGGTTGAGATAATTGGATACTGCGCAGTGGATGCTGGTCTGTCTAAAGTTACCAATGTTATCGGTGATTGGCTAGAACTGCGCGATGTAAATAGACCCTCAGTGACAATATTTACTATCTCTATGATTGTGTTCCAATGCGAGGTACTAGCTGAATAGTACACGTGAAGATTGCTAGTGAGTCACTGTTGACATGACGTCGACACGTGCTGGTTATCTTATCTGATCAATGGCATCGTATCCCACCAAATCCCACCAACTGGACAATTCATAGTGATATTAGCCCTTGAGCAACACCGACCTTCACATCTGCTCATGCACGGTAGTATAGTCATGCCGCTGTCAGGTATCTTATGTCATTTGGTAGCCGTGAATACCTCGATCTAAATCGTATGTAATACACCAACAGCTGGGTTGCAGCTTTGAACTGCGCCAAGTCACTCCATACCATCGATCTGCGCCGAAACAGGCCGGGCAACAAAATGCAAAGAAAGCAAAGAAGCAGAAGAGCCTTCAATTCCACTAAATATAAACATTCCACAAACACCACCACGGCCGAACGAAAGCTTTTCTGTATTGAGCCGAAGATCAAACGAAAAAAATTGAAGCCTGGACACGCGAAAGATATCACATCTTTCATGCAAAAGAAGATCCATAACAAGCTCTGCACCAAATTCATCATAACAAGAAAACAGAAAAACGATAAGCCCGTTTCGGTATATATTACGTCTGCATTTGATCCGGGTCCTCGACCACATCGAGCGCGCCTCCGGGTATCCGACCTTCGTTCAATTCCTTTTCCAGTCTCGCAATCTCTTGTAAGCTCCTTGCTTCGCGGATCATCTTCTCGACGCGTTTTCTCTCGGCCTCGGTCAGCTGGACTCTGACGGCCTTGTCGGCGGGTGCTCTGTCTGCTAGGCTTCCGGATGGGACGTCGAATGTGCGGGACTTGATGCCCATGATCTTGGAGGCTAGTGCCGACGGTTCCTCGGTGGTGCCGAAAAGTTCCTGGGCCTTTTCACGCTCGGCGTCCTTTACCTTCTGGTAGTCCAGGAAGCGCACGCTAGGGATCCTCCAGATGACCCAATACCGGTAGTGCTGTGATGATCAGTAAGCGCTCCCATTTCTAGTTTTACCAGTTGGGAAAAGACAGTATATGCAGGTTTTGAATGGTATTCCAAATGAAGCAAAACAACGGAGCGTATGGAATGCCTACCTCTTTCCGGGTAATGGGGTTCTCCAACAACACCAAATGGGTCAACTTCGTCAGGTTGCGCAGAGGATCCAAGTCGGCGAGCTCGGTCATATGGTTAGATGTTAATACAAGGTTGGTCAAGTTCGGCACGGACGTTGCGAGCGTGGGCTGGATGTGCTTGACTCGATTCCGGGCGAGGAGAAGGGTGTGGAGGCGGGGAAAGAAAGGGAAATTCCCAAGGGTGGAGATATCGTTGTCTGTGAAATCGATTGCATCTTGGTCCTGCCAGAAGGGTTAGCCTCTGCCTCGATTGACTGGAGGGAAATGGGGGAACAGAATGCCATACCTTGGCAATACCTAAGTTCTCAATCGCGGGTATTTTGTGCCCTATACGACTCAAAAGAAAAACGATATCAATCCAGCTCTTCAAAAAGTGTAGTAACTGTCCTTTTCAGACCGATGTGTAGAACGCACCTCGGAGATCTAATTCGCGATCCTTGAGCGGGTTGATGTACGACAGGGAATTCTGGATAAGCTCGACGGTCAATCGCATTGCGGCGGTGCGTGTTTATGTGTCGTTCTATCGGGTATCATGCAATTCTGAGAAGAAGCAAAGAGTACGAGTAATATAGAAAAATCCAGAGTCCGACGGATTACGCCCAAAGGACAGCAAATTGACAGTGAAAAGAGCAAAGTATGCGGAGACCAGCCAGAGCTCCTTTGCGCATACCAAATTATCGAAGCGGTACCGCAAAGGATTTTGCCAGGGCGGTGAGTTGACGAATCAGCACACGTACACGTGATCAAATATGTATGGGTTGCGAAGAAAAATTGTCGATTGACTACTGGTATTGCAGAATATTCAAAACTTGAATTAAAATGCGTAATATTTGGTATAAATAGCCGAATCTGGTTCAGGCTAGGTGGCATAAGTCTATAGATACATGAAGCGTCATTAAAACGTATAAATCGCCCAGTCAGATCCAATGAACGACTTCGGGAGAAAAAGCAAAAGTAAACGGGACAAGAAAGCAAGCAGCAGCTATGTACTTCGGAGCAAAAGTGCTCCTTGCAAATATCACACTGAGAAGTAATCAAAGCAAATGTCGCCATCATAATGCAGACTATTTGGTACGGGAACCATGCCACAAAAGTGGTCCTTTTCCCGCCAAGTCGTACCAACAACAAAACCGAAACTCCTTGAGATAATGCTAATAATAAGGGACGTGAAGAGTTTCAATGTAAAAAGCGTCATACAACAGCATCAATCATCATGCGACAGCGGTGTCATGATGGGTGATCTATGTGGGTGGGATCTCGAGGGACTGCCTGCCCTGGAGCGTCGCCCGTTTGACGTCGGGCCCAATGCTATAGGAGCGAGATGGTCCCGACTCTCAGTCCTCACCACTAGACCTGTGCGATCCATGGTGTTAATACCAGAGCCAGCGGTGATGCCAAGTCCAATGGTCCCGGTTGAAGAATTGTCTAGGCCAAATTTCAGACTGGGTGTGGGGCTGCCCCAGCTTGATGCTCGCTTGGGCGGCAGGAAGCTTGCCGATTCATTATCCGACAGGCGGTTTATATCCAGCGAACTGCGTCCGGAGACAATTCCACCCAGGTCGAACTCATTGGCACCATCTTCAAGAACACGCTCATAGGAGGGGCTTCTGGGGCCAAAGAATGGTAGCTTTCCACCAAAGAACTTGCGCTTCTTCGGGTAACTAGGATGGGACCGCCCTCCGAAGAGGTTGTTGATCTTGTGGAACATCCGTGAGCGGCGACTTCGGCCGCAGAGGAAGAAAATCATCATGATCATGATGAGGAGGAATAGCACAAGTCCTGGAACTCTGCGGGACGATCTCGCGTTAAGAAGAGCGTCATGCCAATTCGCGCCATGGAGACCCTCCGGATTTGGCAGCAACTCAGTGCTAGGGTACTGGAAATCGTTGGGAACGCCGGCGACATTGCTACCGAACCCAACGGGTAGTGTCTTCTCTTCTATCTCCACAGGAACCTGAGAGGATGCGTACAGAACCATTTTGCCTAGGGTCCAGCTAACTTCGGTGGAGTCGATTTTGTTGACTGCCTGGAAGGGATCGAGGTAGCCTTTCTCTTGCGCGTGTGTAATGACCTCCTGCGTGCCATTGTGTCCCGAACCTGCTGTGTCCTCCAATCCCACACGTGGAACTCCGATGCCATTGTGCAGAACATTAACAATCCAGGAAGCCTTGAAGCAAACCTCAGAAGCCTTCTCATGGTTGAGTTTCTTCCATTTATGGTCGTCTATACCCTTGGCGATAGTTTCCCAGTCCTGCGAACAAAAAGACTCCACACGCTGCTGATAGGTGTTGAAATCGTATGCCTTATCCTTATGGCCCATTTCGAAAACGTCATGCGTTGTATGCCAATACTCACTAATGCCAATGAAATGGTTGATGTCAAAATCAATTGCGGGAGCGTGAATACCGTGGAGGAGACAGGGCTGATCCAGACAGGGTGCATCTTTATCTAATAACGGGTACGTTTGCCGTAAGCACTCGTCGAACTTTCCAGTACCCAGGAGGTGCATTTCGCCTTCTTGTTCCGATGTAAAGGGCTTCCCATCAAGTGTAGTCCGAAGGCCACTGGGAAGACAAGGGTCAGGGAGTTCCTTGGTGCTATCGACCGCACTTGCTGCTTGCATGGACTCAAGATAGCGTCGTCGTGCCTCGTGCACGCCAAACTCAAGCCATGAGGTGACAAAAACTTTATGCTCCTGCGTTGACCCATCTACATTGCGTAGGCGCAGTAGCGTCAGGTCATTGGCATGCTTTTGTGTCTCTGTCGAGTTGGGAGCATATGCGATTTGCGCCGATGCTCCTCCCATGTCCAAAAAGCCATAAGTATGATGGCCTTTACCATGGTCATGCTGTTCAGGGGCATTGAAACTGCCCAGAAGGTAGTTGGCGGCGATCCATCCATACAGACCTTCCGTCACCCCAGGAATAACTTGGATGTGGACGTCACAATCGGGCAACAAGAAGTCGGAGTTGGCACGCGCATAGGAGCAAATCTGATCCAGGAGAAGGTTTCGTTGCACATCGCCTAATAATCGCATCCCGGCAGTGGCAAGAAGAAAGATCGGGGTATCCTTGATCGCATCAGGGGGCACAATTGTTTGAGCGTGTTCTAGCAGTTCTGCGAGATGTTGCGATCCAACTTCTTCCGGTCTGTCGGCAAATGAAGACACTCCTATAAGAGCAGGGTAGTCAGAATGCGTTTCGGTTTGTTGTATCCTGCAACGTTGAGTCTTTACCTGGATGTATCTTTTTGGTCCATTCCGGCTTCGTTTTAATTTCTGGCAAAGATCGCAGATCCTTCGAATCTGCCCCTTTGCGCGCAACAGCGTTGTCCAACCATCGATAAACGTAGACTCTCGTACCCTATCATGGATGTTAGCGGCGCGAAAGACGTACTCTTTGACATGCGGTAACTTACAGACGATCCTGCGTCGAGGACAACTCCGTAGTGCCCTGATTGTCACCCCATGGTCAGCGTCCAGCGAACATAGTAGCAAACGGGGAACCAAGAAGATTACATTTGCCCATTGCAACTGATGATTAGGTATTACTATAATAGCGATTCTCCAACACGCATGACAGTCGAAAGGCAAGTTCGATTAGCGAATGGAAGGGGAGCGGTACAGGTCAGTCAATGGCGAGCATTCAAGGGGGTACCGCAGTTTTTCTTTGAAACCGGGGGGAGATAAGGCCGGGGGTAAAAAGCGGCGAAAACGGGGCTAGTGAAGACGAAAAGATAAAGAGGTCGATTATAATAACTAAACGAATGGCCTTGCTGACGGACAGCAAGATGAAAAGTGACGCAGGCAAAACCACGAAGAAGAGGAGAAAGAACTCAGATTATTACTGGTTCCTCTGAGGAAGGTTGGAGAGGGACAAGAGAGGAAAGGAAAGGATGGGAAAAAGCCAACAGAGTAACATTGGATGGAAATGGTGGTAACGATAAGACGGGAACGGATGGCGACAGGACGCGACGCTGCCGATCTCCGGTCCTGAGGCCCGCCGTTTTCCTACTTGGGTAAAGGTCGGAACCAGCCTTTTTCTGAACTACTTTTGGAGGAGGCTGAACGATTTAATGGTAGACCCAACCTAGATGTCAGAAATGACTTATTAGACAGAGGAAGAGAAAGAAAAAAAGAGGAAATAAATTATCATAGTATGTATATATTATTATGAATTGTCATCTCGAATTTCACTCTCCAGGTTAGACAATAAACACGACCGAAGGGATCTGTGGGTATTAATCAAACCTCGTAATTTCGATTTTAATTAAAGGTAGAATTTATAGTATCCATCGAAGGGTCTGCAGGACAACCTTTAAGGGACTAAAATAAATCCCTGTCGCCTTGACGTAAGCTTCGGCCCTGTTATGCGGGAGGGCGGCATCCACCCTTCTGATTGGTGGATTTGCTAAGTGGTCTGAAGCCAAGCACGAAGCATTCGTCATCATCTCTCGTGAATTTCTTGCCCTTTTCCCCCTCCATGACGTTCGAGATCAGGAATGTTGTTCAACATGGAGCAACAACCGTTTGACCTACGAGTGATCGTCCCGTCGGCGACCGACCCCATAAACAATGGGGAAGAATTCCATTGAAGATTGAACCCTTAAGAAACACTAATCCTGAACCCCCAGATCGCCAAGGTGTGGAGTAATTGGACCCTGTTGCTGGGATGTACATATGTACGTATACAATTGGCACTCGTGCATAGGTAGTATCTAGGAGTACGTACTACTTTCATACCTGTCACATTGCTTATTCCCAAAACTGACCAAATTTTTAGATTATATAATCACTTGAATCATGTCCGCGCTATTGCAACGACTCATTGTACGGCCGCTAGACTGCTGGTTTCTTCTCTTTTTGCTCATCTTTTGACTCGGATGGCTCTTTTGACACCCCCATCAACATCGGACTGCTCATGCCATGTGCTATCGACCAGTCTCCGATCTGTTCGTCAAAGAACTGTGCCCGGTCGAGACCCATAATCTCCGATTCTTCATCCACCCGTAGACGCATCCCAGGGATGTACTTGAGAATGAAGAGCAAGATGTAGGACACGGTAAAAGAATATCCGGCAATAGCACAAATCTCAGCAAGCTGTCTGCCGACCTGAATTCCGTTGCCATCAATAGCTCCGCCAGTAAGACTAGCCCCATCCAGGGCTGAAATAGATTCACTCGCGAAAAGCCCGGTCAAGAAGGCACCTACCATGCCACCAATCCCATGAAGCTTGAAGACATCCATGCCCTCATCAATCCTGAGCCAGTCATTAATGTTCTGGAGTGATGAGCAAACGATGCCGGTAATGAACCCAATACAAGCCGCTAGCCAAAGAGAAACACAACCGGCAGCTGGTGTGATCCCCACGAGACCGGCAATGGCGCCTTCGCAAGCCCCAACCACTGAGAATTTACCTCTGTGTTTGATCATATCGACTAAGACCCATCCCAGGATCCCTGTGCATCCCGCCGTATTGGTGTTGAAGACGGCCACCATAGCACGCATACTGGCGTTAAGACTCGATCCACCCTACGTTCACCATTAGACGGATAGCCAGCAATAGAAAACGAAGGATAAAGCAAGACATACATTGAACCCAAGCCATCCTGTCCAGATGAGAACTGTTCCGAGAAATACCAACGTCGTGTTGTGGGGTTTGCGAAGCGAGGCTTCTCCATGGTGTAACCGTTTCCCGAGAACCAGCGCATATGCTAAAGCTGCACAACCTGAAGCTATGTGGACAGGGCCACCACCAGCAAAGTCTATGGCCTCAAATTTATAAAGCCAGCCGTTACTGCTCCATGTCCACCTGGCAAGGGGGCAGTAGACGATCGTGGCCCAGAAGAAGCTGAAGATCAGAGACGGTAAGATGTTGCCTCTTTCAAAGGCTCCACCCGCAAGTATCATTACCTGACAATCTCAGTAATTATGACCATTTGTTCATGAGATAGTAACATACCGTGCAAGCGCAGAAAAGGAGCTGGAATAGGCAGAAGACGATTTCTGGAAGCACCGTGGAACCGGGTGAGGGTGCCACCATGACATTCATTAGTCCAAAATTCTGCAGCGTGCCGATGAATGGCCCTCCATTTCTGGAATAAGCTAGAGAATACCCCCAGAATAACCATTGGAATGTGACACTACAACCTGTTGAGTATTTGTACTGACACCGTGCTATCACCTACAGGACTTACACCGCAAGGATCATAAAGCCTTGGAAGAGGAGGGCCAATGCCGACTTCCGTCGGGTTAATCCACTGTAGAGGAAAGCGATCCCGGGTAGAATTAAGAAGACGATGAAAGTGCAGGCAGTGATGTAGATGTAATTGTACTCCAATCCCGCATATTGTGCATTGACGTCGAGTTTGGTAGGATCGCCTCCTTCCGGCATAGAAGCATTGTACACCGGCTGTTAGCCGTACATAAGTCACCATTAGCTCGATGCTGTTATCGTAGAAGTCCCCCGCTAGGGTAGAGAACGACAGACATACCGCAGCCATGACGATCAGATACGCTCTCTATTCGGTGAGGAGCTAAGATGATGACAACAAATATATATCATAGCATTCGTTCTTGTTTTTGAAGCGATTGATCTTTGGGAAACAAGCGAAAAGCTGGACAAGCTCTCGGTCTCCATCGCAATTTATCTTCACCTTCTCCCTTGGTTTGCAGTATCTCTTGGCTGGACCCAGACTACCATAGGGTCGGGAAAGACGCTTGTTTCGAGCTTCTCGTGTCCTTATCTGCACGAGCCAAGACTCTTGGTACATAAATAGGCTCCATCCGTGATGAAATATAACCCAGTAATAGGGATTGTGAAATGGGCCGCTCGTTATCAGGGGTCCATCGCTCGAGCATATCCTCAGTCGCTGATAAGATACCGTTCATTGACTGATGACCATTGGCTTCGCATCTTCACCCTAGGATCTGGCAACCCGGTGGGGGTTAGGGCGAGATTTTCATGTTAGCTGTCTTGGGAAGTCAAATGCGCGAGCTAGGATGGTTATTGGTGAGAGATAACCTGCTCCTGCGGCTGAGGTGCTTTGCAGAGTTAATCTTATCGGCTTCCAATAGTAGATCTTCTGCTTGCTATACGCAGGCTTAGATCATCTCGCATATGCCGGGTCCTTTGATAAGAGTGATGAGAAAAGCTACAAATATGGCTGACATATGCTATGCAGAAGACCTGTCGACTAGTAGACGGTGGTTCAAGGTGGAGGTTATGTTATAAAGCTTCTACTTGTGGTTAGCCTCTCTTTAAGGCTGATTAAGCCTCAACACCTTTTTAAATCCCGCCGTCAACTACCGACATCCATCCTAGTCGCCGAATATCCCCACATTTCACTCCCCGCATAGGAGTCCGGGGAAGTACTCAGTCATACCCTGTATGGAGTACAGAAAAGAACCCCGAACGATCCACTTCGCTTAATAGAAGATCGGTTGTCTTACTGGGCAATTTGCCGTTGCAGCTTAGCCTGTCACGTCCGTGCCCTGATTGGCTTGGACCCTGCTTTATATCTCGGCTACCTTGCTTATTTTGGTTCGATTGAAGCATCGTGGAGCTTATATCTAAGACTTTTGAGACTCTATTGGATGAGTCTTTACCATGGCGGGGGTATCATGGAGTGGGTCGGTCTTGGAGAGTTATTTACTGCCAAGGCGTTTGATATTACCACAAAGCGTGAGGGACAGCGGCAAATTTTCCGCATCCATACCTTCAACATGTCCCGTGAACGTGTACCGTTCTTAAAAGCCTACCCCAAGAGGTGCCCCTTGGGGTACATAGCCCCATTCGATTGAGATCTCAGGCTCGATGACCCATTAAGGAAAGATGGGCGAAAATCCGGGAAGGGGAATGCCGATAGAAAGTGGGCCTAGGTACTTTCAGCTGAAGGCACAACAAGCCAAAGTTTATGCCTATATATACGGACAGAATTTTCAGCCGGACTTTCTGTGCTACATTGCAGACTTGCCGAATTGCCTTCACACCCAGGTCGTCACAAAATGTGGCACACAAAAAAAGCCAACTTTCTCAGCCTCTTCACCCTTCTACTAGGGGCTGTGGAAACCTCTGCTCAATCTTCATCTCAATGGCCCCAACAAACCTTTAAAAGTACCCCACTCGAAGCACCATACCTCAATGTCACCAAAAATGGTAAGACAGAACTGGGATACCTATTCTTCTCCCCATCGAACAGTAACTGGAGCTACCCAACCATCTACCAAGATGACGGACAACTCGTCTGGCGAGGTCCATTGGTCAACACCTCAGCCGAGCAGCCGCAAATGCTGAACGGCGAACCCGTTCTTGCCTACTGGAACGGCGCCAATATCAAAGGCTTCGGCTTCGGCTCCATCAGTATCCTAAACAGCTCCTATGACGAGATCTACAAAGTCACCCTCCCAGGCACGGAGGAGAAATTTGTCACTGTCCTGGACCCCGTGACATATCCCTCCTACATCGACATCCATGAGAGCCAAATCACAGACCAGGGGACCATCCTCGTAACAGCCGTAAACGTCACGCAAATGGACCTCTCCTCAATTGGCGGCCCCAAAGACGGCTGGGTGCAAGATGGCCTCTTCTACGAAATCGACATTAAGACCAACGATGTTCTCTTCCGCTGGAGTACTGTTGAGCATCTCTCTGAGATCCCTCTTTCCAACAACGAACTCCCCCTCGAGGGTAAGGGGACGAACAAGACCACTCCCTACGAATACCCGCACCTGAACTCCGTAGCCAAATACGGGGATTCATACCTGATCTCCTCCCGATTCATGTGCAGTTTCTTCTTCATCGACAAGAACGGCAATGTAACCTGGCATTTGCACGTAAGTCACCATCCCCCATACCTTCGGTATACACCAATCCCAACCTAAAACAAAAACTAACGAAAACCCCAGGGCCAAAAAGGCGGAGACTTCACCCTAACCCCAGGCACCAGCTTCTGCTATCAACATGACCCACGCTTTGGAAGTCAAACAGAAGACAAAATAACCATCCATTTCCACAACAACGAAAATGCTGATTTCACATCCGAAACTGTAATGACAACGGGCATGACCATCGCCCTAGACATGAAGACCAAGGTCGTAACCCTCGTCGACAAGATCTGGGACGCTGAGCAGCCTGTCTACGCCGAGTCTCAGGGTAGCTATCAGAACCTGACCAACGGACACGTGCTGATGCAGCATGGCGCGGTTCCGAAGCTAGAAGAATATGATGAGAATGGTGCGTTGGTTATGAGGGCCTGGTTTGGGTATCACGGCGGCACGAAGACGTACAGAGGGTATCGGTACCCGTGGGTCGGGAAACCCAGAACGAATCCGGATGTGGCTGCTTGTTCTGCGGAGGGGAAGATGGTGGTTTATGTTAGTTGGAATGGGGCGACGGATGTACAGGAGTGGAAGGTTTTAGGGGGATCAGAGGAAGGAAAGATGAAGAAGGTTACGGTGGTGCCTCGGAATGGGTTTGAGACTCGAATTGCTGTGGATGAGGTGGTGGAGAAGGTTGTTGTTGAGGCTGTTGGTGGAGTGGGTGATGGCAGGAGATCGGAGGTCGTTACCGTTGGGCAGAGTTGTTGAGTTGATGTTGAGTGCTTATAAATGTCTTACTGACATGCTTACTCTGTAAACACGATCCATGTTGGGGGCTGATATTGTACCTCAGATATATATTAATTCTTGTTAACAAATAGAAGGCTCTGGAAAGACGTGTATGCTTCAGAAACTAGACTGTATAATATGATCAAAATCTATGATCAGGTACGTATGCACATTAAGGAAATAGTTAAATACAAAGGGCTCATCGCGAGTAGAGTAAGGGTATTCACAATGCAAGCGGGCGTTTTAGAATAATAAACCATTTCAAAACGATCCCTAACAGAATATAAAACCATGGAATAGAATATTAGAGCTTCGAGCTGGGCGTGATGTCTTTTCTGCGCTGTTGGCGAGCGGAAACGTCCACGCTATCTTCCAAGTCAGGGCTTGCGGCGCCCTCAAATAGTTTACGACCGACCAAGTCGGTCATGATCAGAACGCGAGATGAGACCGTTGCGCCATCTCGACGGTTTTTCCTGCTCAGAAATTAGAATTAGCATAACCAACTTGAGAAGTATCGATAAAAGCATGACTCACCCCTCGCGCCTAGACTGAGCAATCAGCTCGGTAAAGTCCCAAAGGCGTCCACGAGGCACCAGCTTGCCAGTTGACGTTTCTCGTGCTGGAGTCCATTCGGGTGCAAGCTTCAGCACGGGTGCAGCGCGTGATTCTTTGCTCTTGCGAACAAGTATGATGCCTTCTTCTGCGAAGCGTTGGAATGCGTTCTTGAGGGTCTCTTTGTTGACGGCTTCGAAATAGGATAAGTCGCCTTGATGGTACAACGTTTTGCCGAGCTGGCCCTCATGATTAGATTTAGAATTATTGGGAAATATGTCAGGAATAGACCTACTAGCTGAGCGCTATCTTGCGCCTTCTTCAAGTCGATCCAGATATCCTTCTGTTCACCGACTGGCGGAGTGAGTCCAAGCAGAGACACCGAGCCGAGCCATGAAGCCTCAATGAATGGCCAGATCAAGAAACAGTAGAAGTCATAATTCTCTCTTCCACATTGCCGTTCCGCATCGCTTAGCTCAATGGACGTAGGTGTGCCAGAGGAATCCCTAGAGACGGTGATAACATCATCTTTCTCAAGTCCCTGGAGGGTTTTCTCTAAATTGGTAGTCAACCCCTCTGGAGGGAAGATGAATTCACCACGGAAAAGCTGGAAGGCGTTAATGATACTTCAGAAAGATCGAGAAAGTGGTACCATACCTGCGACAGAAAAGAAACCTGGTTTAAAAGATCCACATATGAAATTCGTTGATGAGAAGGGCCACCACCACGTTTGACCTTTGTGTACATAGCCGTCGACACTAGAGCTTCCGTAATGAATAGATGGATGGTCATGTTGCGATAGAAAGAGAGCTGGAAGCGATCCACAGCGTAGTATGTCGGCTCAGCAAGGCCGCTTACTACACCCACAAGCTTCGACCCGAGGACTTCAAGGGCACGATCAACGACCACCTCAGTCGGATATCTATAAAAGTGTGCAACCCGACCACCCTTCATGCGAACACGCTCACAAAGCCACTCAACCCGACGCACCAGCTCCGCTTTGCCGACACCGCGCCCGCGAAGCGTTAACAGCACAGTACCAACCAAAGCTGTAGGCATCATCACAGAGACATCATTGATCTCCGAAAGAACTCTATAACCCAAAGTCCTTAGAAGTCGGCCTCTTTCTTCATGGTTCAATTTCCTGCCGCTATTTAGGTCAATTTGATTTGGTAATCGAGTCAATTGCTGAGTGACAAATTCTCTCAGACTCCAAGGTTGGTGAAACCTAACATCAACTCGACCTAGCTTCAGGGATAAGACAGACGAAGACGAAAGGAAATCTGCCAGGTTCTCCTTGCGCTTTGGCTGACCAAGAAGTTCGCTGATATAGGATCTATAGGCAATGTCAGTAAGTGTGTATTTTTGTAGAGGGTTTCCTTCGTACTCAGTCTCGATAACTTTGTCGTATTGCGTGCTAACGGGGCAGATGATTGTGTCCTCCACACGGCCTGATAGCACGCTGTCTAGTATAAAGCTCAGGATACCGAATTTTGGAGACAACAACTTTCCAGTTCTAGACCGCCCGCCCTCAATGAAACATTCAAAATTGAACCCTTGCTGCAACAGTGTATCAATATAAGCCTGGACGACTGTATGATACAACGGGTCGTTTCCAAAGCTCCTCCTGATCCACATGGCACCTGCAGTCGTTAGCATGGATACGAGAGAAGGCATAATACTTCATCATACCAGCATGCTGCAAGAAAGGCCCCAGTAACGGGATGTTCAGATTGTCACCTGCCACTACCACGGGTAAACCAATCCCTAAGCGGTAGCAGATAAGTTGGAGAGAAACATAGTCGACATGCGACTTATGACACGGCAAAAAGACAATAGACTGTTTCTTTTTGGCCGCTTCTCTTGCAACGGATCGTAAGCGTAGAACTTCTTCACTCGATACGTGAATTCCTGCGACCATTAGCGATAACCCCTCACCAATGTTCAAACGCAGGCCTACCTTGGTGATAAGCACGCGTGAGAAGCTGAGTGCAGAGATAATATGCGCCCCGGATAAACCGCTTGCTCTCCATCTTGCAAATCATATTGTCCAGCATAGAGTCAACCACCTCCTTGAGGTTACTCTCGATCTCATTCCGCCGATGGGCCTTCTTCTTCAGAAAAGGACCCGGCTTCACATCTAAGAGGCCCTCCTTCTCTTCTACTGACAGTCGGGCCTCGGCTAGTTCCTTCACCTTGCCGCGCAAGAGAGGACTTGCAAGGATGTTCGTCTTCATCCTGTCCGTGAATCCGGAGTAGAATATAGGCTGCCCGATCACATCGTCGTACGCGCGCCAGCCAGTGCCTGACATATAGAGGCTCACTTCCCGTAGAAAGTCGAACGGGTTCTCCCGAAAGCGTGCCATATGATGGACAAGATTCCGCTCGGTAATTCCGTCATCTTGAGGTTCTGGCCCTCCGGTGAAACCACTGGGATGGATGGTGACTTTATCTCCAACAATTTCCAAATCTGGGGGCGATTGATCAACTGGGCCCTTCTCGGATGGCATCTTGGCTAGGGGCGAGAGCGGAGAAGTAGCTATTGTAGGGGACGAGCGGGGACGGAGCTAATCAGGGAGAATGACAGGATGTCCGGCTGCCATTGACTTCAAAAGCACGGGAGACGCAGCGGTCATAACATAAATGGTGCCCCGGAGCAAAGGGAGGAAGGTTTCATAGCCACGATAGCGGTAGAATGTTGTTGTGATTCAGTTCCCAACAAAAAGCGCCTGATCATCCCCCGGTATTTCCCCAGAATCAGTACCTCGGATAGTGTCACGTGATACAACACGGTCCTATGGCGTAAGGGGCAGTAACAGTAATAAATTACATGCAACCATGGCTCCAGAACTGTACGTAAGAGAAAAAAAAAGGCCAGGTGATGGGGCAGTCTAACCAAAACGGGCGCCGAGCGTTACAGTGGGGTGACAAAAGTTTGAAACCAGGATTTTATTGCCTTATCTAGCCGCCTTTCCAATTAGGCCATTCTGCCTGACAGAAACCCCCGAAAGCCTAGTATTTTGTATACCAACCATCTGCCTCAATAACTGCCTGAACTCAGTGAGGCATAGTAGTAGATAAGCGTATTAAAACACGACTTTCTATAGAATACTACGCTTCCTGGGCTGCCTTTATTATAAGCTCACACGTAGAGGCAGTATTAGGAGCCCTCAAAAGCTCTGGATAGAGCCTTCATAAGTGCCCATAGATTTTCAATAGGATTAAGATAAGGTGAGTAAGGCGGCCAATCCATTACCTCAATACCCATTTTATCAAGACCTTAACGTACAATATATGCACGGTGTATGCCGGCGCTATTATGTATAAAGATATCACCTTCTTCCAATAGATCTGGTAGAAAAGTACGATATAAAGCAAGAATAAGAGCTGCTGTAACACCCCCCCGAGACACCTCAGGGTTACTATCTAGAGGGACAAGTCCTGTATGTACACTTTCTCCGAAGGCAGCCCAGAACATCTGCTTTATATCTTTCCCACAGGATTTAGCACAGATATCGTGATTTTTAAGCTGATCCTTCGGACGTAGAAAGGTCCAGATTGGCCGTACACCAGCACCTCGTCCAAATATACATTCATTACTCCATTTAACGCGCGCCCAGTCCTCTGCAGTATAGCGTTGGTAATGTCTAGCCCAGGCAAAACGCTTGGCAGCGTGAATAGGTTGAATTTCAGGTCGATTTAGCTGCTTCTATTTCCTGCAGCCCATTTCATTCAGTAAACGTTGAATAGAACGGCGTCTGACCACGTAGTCTACCTCTGCTAATAGATCTTTATACTGAATATGTGGCTCTGAATGAGCTAAGTCATATATCTGATCATGTTGTTGCTCTGTAAGCTTTCGAGGGCGGCCAGAACGCGCGCGCGTAGTACTATTGACCCGAATTGACTCCCGACGTATAGTGGTTTTAATAGTAGAAAGCGGTATTTCTGGATACTTCTGATGAATTCTAGTAGGACCCCAGCTAATACTATGCAGCTCACATATACGTGAGCGCGTTTGGGGATCCAGCTCCTTCCTAGGGACCATAATTCAACGCGTATATAGACGTGTATAGGTTCAGGCACCCGAATTCAGTAGGGTTGAGATTAGGCGGTATCTAGGGCGGTCAAACGGGTGGTTTCAAACTTTCGTCACCCCACTGTAGGCCCGAAGTGGGCAAATTAAAGCTAGATCCTCTTCCCGAGTCCCGCGAAGGATGATTTCCACGCAGAAGCCGAGAGCACGACGATCTACCACCACCTCCTGCAATCAGAGAGCATGTGCGCTCGTCTCAATGGGCTGATGTGTCCTGGCGTGAAAGTTTTTAGCTTATAGACTTCGGTGTAACGGCCAATGTCACTGGCGATTTAGTGCCTGAGCCCGTTGTTGCTCCACAGTGGGACAGGAAGCACACTGACTGCTACATGGAAATCTGCGAGCCTGCCACCTCATAAATAAATCTCCAAGATGTTTCGGTGGGCGCGGGCATTCTCAAGTAAGACTTCAAGAGACTTCTGAATACAGACTGTATTCAAGCACATATTTCTCTGACAACAATTTCCAACGCAGCTGCCTCCTCTTTTTTCAACAACGCCTCAATGGCTTCCCCATCCCTCCGCCAGTACTCATTCCAAGTCTTCCGCGATGTCCCTCCGCTCCGCCAAATGCGCCGGCAGTTAGTGCTGGATAAGAAGACGGTCGGATTTGTTCCTACTATGGGGGCTCTTCACGAGGGCCATCTCTCGCTGATCCGACAAGCCGCGGCCGAAAACACCGACGTCTTCGTTAGCATCTTCGTCAACCCGACCCAATTCGGTGTCAACGAGGATCTTTCGAGCTATCCCCGCACCTGGGATAGCGATGTGGCCAAATTGGAACAACTAAATGATGAGTTTGCCCGTCTTGGGCATGATACTGGTCGTATCACGGCCATTCTTGCCCCTACTTCGAAGGTCATGTACCCTGCACTGCCGCCTTCCTCGGAAGTTGACGGGGATGGGTCTTTCGTTACAATAACCCCCATCTCAAGGAAGCTGGAGGGTGCATCCCGTCCAGTCTTCTTCCGAGGAGTTGCGACCGTTTGCATGAAGCTCTTCAACATCGTTCAAGCCGACCGTGCGTACTTCGGACAGAAAGACGTCCAGCAAACCGTGGTCATCAAGCGCATGGTGCAGGACTTCCACGTTGATACCGAAATCAAGATTGGCGACACGGTTCGCGAGCATGATGGGTTGGCGATGAGCTCGCGGAACGTGTACTTAGGAAATCGGAGACGTGCTGTTGGTCTAGTTCTCTACAATGCCCTGAAGGCGGCTGAAAACGCATACAACTCCGGCAAGCTGGCGCGAAGTGACATTCTCGATGCCGCTAACAGTGTGACATCCCAAGTCTTGTCCGAACAACAGGCTTTGTCGCCCTCTGAAAGGGCCCTTTATGAAGTCGACTACATATCCCTGGCCGATCCAGACTCACTAGATGAGGTGGAGTCAGTTGACCCCGCCAAGGGAGCCATCATAAGCGGTGCTGTCAAGATGACTCCTCTTGAAGAAACCAAGCCCGGCGAGGACTGTGGCTTAGGTGATGGACAGGTTCCTGTGAGACTTATCGACAATCTGATCTTTAAGCCTCGATCTTGAATCTTCTGCTCATTGGGAAAGAATCAGACATATATGGAATAGATAGATCATATTCAAAAGAGCGTTTATATAACCAGTTTTACCTAGAACAACGGCCAATGTACATATATCTGACACGTATGCTATGGTGGATTACTATTGCATCGACCCACTTGTATAATGCAAAATATTGAGCATAGTCCATGCTAAGAGTTACCAATCTAAAACCTGACACCCGCTTTCACAGCATCTCAAAGCAACCACCGATCTTCCGTAGCAAGCTCCCTCATCACCCAAAAAGGAAAATAGGGCACATAGAGAGGGCTCGGAAGCAAACCGGGCCGAGAAAATTTCCCTCCGCAGCGGGACCCATCGAAAAAAAGCAGCAGGCCTAGCTGCACCCAGCAACTAAAAAAGCCTCATAAAAAACCCAGACAAAACCAGAAGCTCGTCATTAGTCCCAAGATGGCGGACGACGGTTTACTCCTCAACTTCGCCATTGGCGACACGAACATAATCAAACCCGAAACCAGGCTCAAAGGTGGAACCTGGCGCGACCGCCTAAGCGCAAAGAAAATCGCCCAACACCGCACCAAGAACCCCCGGAAACCCGGCGAAGAGAGACCATCCTCGAACAAAGGTCCCCAGAACCCGAATCGCATTCAGGTATCCTCATCTCGGCCCTCGAAGAGACAGAAAACGGATACCGATGGAGACCATGAGAAACCTCAACGCGATAACAAGCAACACCCGCGGCAGTTCGTCTCGTCGCTTTTTTCGAAGAACCCTACGCCCCAGAATGTGGAGGAGGTGCCTGAGCAAGAGCCAATTGAGGATGCGAAGCCGACGAATGCGCCACTGATCGATGGACTGGATACGTTTACGAATCTGGGGCTGTCGCCGAGTTTGGCGGCACATTTGTTGACGAAGTTGGAGTTGAAGGCGCCGACGGGGATTCAGAAGGCGTCCATGTCACAGTTGTTGAAGGAGGATAGTGATGCGTTCATTCAGGCGGAGACTGGTTCCGGAAAGACGTTGGCGTATTTGCTTCCGCTTGTGCAGAGGATTATGACGATTTCGAACCCCAAGAATATGAGCACGGATTCGAGGGGTGAGCCGATTGTCCATCGTGATAGTGGGCTGTTTGCTATCGTCCTGGCGCCGACGCGAGAGTTGTGTAAGCAGATTTCGGTTGTTCTGGAGAGTTTGCTTCGATGCGCGCATTGGATCGTGGCCGGTACGGTTATTGGTGGCGAGAAGAAGAAGTCGGAGAAGGCGAGATTGAGGAAGGGACTGAATATCCTGGTGGCTACACCAGGTCGACTTGCTGACCATCTTGAAAATACACAAGCGCTGGACGTGAGTAATGTGAGATGGTTGGTGCTAGATGAGGGTGATCGATTGATGGAGCTCGGTTTCGAGAAAGAACTGCAGGGGATCATTCAGAAGCTTGATGCCAGGCAACGACCTAGTCGGATTCCCGGTATTCCTACGAAGAGAACTACGATCCTTTGTTCCGCTACGCTGAAGATGAATGTGCAGAAGCTGGGAGAGATCAGTTTGAAGGACGCCGTTCATATCAAAGCAGACCCCGCCGACGAGGATGGAGAAACCAAGAGAAAGGACGACGACGGTTTCAGGGTGCCAGCTCAGCTTAAGCAATCTTATGCTCTTGTTGCGGCTAAGCTCAGACTGGTCACTCTTACAGCCTACTTGAAACGAACATTTATGCGAAAAGGCTCCGTCATGAAGGCTATCGTGTTCGTCTCTTGTGCGGACTCGGTCGACTTTCATTTTGAGGTGTTCTCAAGAAAGAAACAATACAGAGACGAGAGCGAGGAGGAAAAAGAAGATAGTGAAGAAGATGATGAAGATAATGTGAAAACAAAATCCGAAGCGTCGCCTCACGGCACTATCGCACCTGCGGTTGCCTTCTCCAGCCCTTCGAACCCGGTAAAATTGCACAAACTCCACGGATCTCTTCCTCAACACGTCCGAACAGCCACCCTTAACGCCTTCTCTCGCGAACGCGAGCCATCCGTACTAGTCTGCACTGATGTTGCATCTCGAGGATTGGATTTGCCAAATGTTGACCTGGTCATCGAATACGACCCGGCTTTCAGCGCGGACGACCACACCCACCGAATCGGACGTACTGCCCGTCTTGGACGGGATGGCCGAGCACTGATCTTCCTGATGCCCGGCTGTGAAGAGAACTACGTGGAGGTTCTGAAGCGTGGATACCGAGATGGCGGAAAGGCACTGACGCGCACAACTGCGGAAGACATATTGAAGCGCGGGTTTGGCGGGAACATAACGTCCGAGACCAAGAACTGGGAAGAGAAAGCGACCGACTGGCAAATGGACCTTGAACGATGGGCAGTGGATAACCCAGAGTATCTCGAGATGGCGCGACGAGCCTATCAATCACACATCCGCGCCTACGCCACCCATATCGCCAGCGAGCGAAGCATGTTCAACATCAAGGAACTCCACCTTGGACATCTTGCCAAGAGTTTCGCACTGCGCGACCGCCCCAGCAAGATTAACGTCCCCGGCCTGCGCCCAGGAGACAAGGAAGCAAAGAAGGATTACAAGGCCGAGAGGAAGACCGTTGGAAAGAAGAGAAAGGCAGGCGGCCGGGACGACGACGATTTCCCATCTTCCAACGATGCAACATCCGCGGCCCAAAAGATGAGAGCCAAGCTGAAGGAGCACATGGCCGGAGCCAGCGAATTCAACCTTGCCTAGTGTATTTGTATATAGCAATTTGATGACCTCAGTAGATATCCCACAATGAGATCTTTCCATCTTTTGACCCCGCAGCCAACCAATGCGTCTTCTGTACCTTCTGATTCCGCTGACGCTGCACCGTAGCGAGCGAGAACTCCTCCGGTCTCATAACCTGAGCACCATCCCCACCACCCCCATCACTCCCCCGAGCACCCGTAGCAGCAGCAGCACCACCACCAGAATCAATAGAACCCTCCACATCCGCAAAAGCAACAGTATAACACCCCTCCTTATGCCACTTGAGAACCGCCAACTCCCTCATCGTCTTACAAGAATACACCCGAATCCTCGAATCCCACCCGGCAGTCGCAAAAACCTTCCCATCAGACCGAATCCTCAACCCCTGCTGCCCAGAATGCTTCGTATCAACCCTCTTCTTCACAGGCAACACCTCCCCAAACCCAGGAACAGGATGCTTCACCAACAGAGCATCAGCCGACGACGAAAGGAAATACCCCCCAGCCGGAAAAACATCAATCGACAAAGCGGGCTGCGAATGAGCCCGGGCGACATAAACCCTCTCCCATTTCCAGTTGTTACTACTACTATTACTGGCATTTCCAGAAAAGTCCTGCGTCCTTAGTCGGCCTCGGAGCGCGAAAACCATCACATGGCCGTCTTCGTAGGCTGCCGCTACATGTAATTCCCCGGTGGATGAATGGACTAGGTTCACGGCCATGACCATGCCTGTTTGCGTGGTTGGGTCTGCGGGGATTGTGCAAAGACGTCTTTCGCGTGGGAGGTGGAAGATGTCTATTGCGCCTGAATTGAGGGCGTTGGGGACTGCGAAGAGGGATGTGCGCTGCTGCTGCTGCTGCTGTGGTGTATTGGTTTCTGGTGACTGGGACTGAGTGTCTGAGGTTGTCTTTGGTTCCTCTTCCCGTGTATCCGAGGATTCCTCACCATTATCAAGGAAGAGGATAGAGAAGGCACAGAAGTTCAGTGCGTTGACAGGGAGAGAATGAACGAGCCATGGTTGGGTTGCTTGAGATTGGTGCTGCTCGCGCATGTCCACGGGGAGGGTTTTTTGGAGGAGATCCTCATCTTGGATGCGGAAGCGCCATACACATAATTTATGATCTCGTCCATGGCTGGTTCAGTTGTTAGATTACTTTTCTGTGAATTTTGGGGAAGGAGGGAAAGTGACGCACGTGTATACTTCTGTCACGGTTTCGTTGCTGAAAGTGAAGCCTTTGACTTCGAGGATGGCGCCTTCGTGCGCTTTCCATACGGCGACTGGTCGCTTGAAGACTAGGTCCCATACTATTATCCAGCCGTCAGCGTCGCCTGAGATGAGCCGCAGGTTTTGGTGGAAAATGTGCAGGCCGTGGATTGGGGAGGCATGGCCCCGGAGAATGTAAGTTGGGCTTGCTGGTGGTTGTAGCTGAGTGGAGGTGCTCATTTGTGGTTACTTGGATTTTGAGATCAATTTATGTATCAACTTTTATGGATAGTTCATGGGTGTATTTCCTGTATTTGTTATAAGTCCTATATTCAGTTTGGTGGAAATAGTTTGAAGATGAAATGGAAGGAAGGATATGTGGATATGGCTGGCAAAGAAAGTCTTGGCACTGCCGATAAGGAGTAAATATCTTCAAAATCAATCTTGAGGGAGAGTGGATGCAAGTACGAAATATAAACCCGAAAGTCAGTGTAAACAGAGATTGCTTCAAACTATGTCATTTTTTTTTTTTTTTTTTATAACCAAGCAACCGAAAAGCGTTCTATATAACCTATACCACTAATGTCACATTATGTGGACAAGACATCTAGCCCCAATAGCGAAACATGAAAAGCAACATCATGAAAGGTATCATAGGAGAATAACGCCTGCCAAGGGTATCGCACAAGATGATGAACCAAGTCCCACAAAACGCCGTCATACCATTACAAATAAGATCTATAAGCTCCCACATTGGTAATCACTGATTTGATGCGGCGCAACGTAATGGTCCTGATACGGGTGATTATCCATGGAGAAATCCGCAAACGCCATGATAGGGTTGACGACCCCAGGGGGCATTTTTAGTAGAGTCGAAGTAGGATCAATGTCGAACGTATGGTGGTCATTAAGCAAAGGTAGTGCATTTGGATCTGCCGACACTGATTGATGTTGCTGAGCTGGATTCCAGCCCCATGCTTGTTGAAGCCCCTCTTTGACTTGTTCGGATCTCCAGCCTGTCTCTTTGGCAATATCATCAAAGATCCCAAAGACCTCCTCCTGAGCCTCCCTTGTAGCGAGACATTCTGCAGCTACGGCCAAAAAACGTATAGACAGACTAGCGACCCCTCTGATTGCAAATGTTAGAATCAACAGCGGTGTATATATGAGAAATACTTCTTACCCGTCTTTCACATTTGCGACAATCCCGCATATGTCATGTGCATGGCTTTGCTGCACGCTTTGCATCTCAGGACTGAACTCGTTTTCTAATGGATGCGTTTTTGTGAGAAGAATTCGAGTCGTGTGGTAGAATAGCCGAGCTATAATTGAAGCTCGTTTGATAAGCCTGCCAACAGTTAGCTAGGAAGGTCGATTGTCTAGGCTCGAAATGTACATACCATATCTTTGGAAACATGGATTTCGAGTTGGTCTGCCATGATGGCAGGAACGCAAGGGGTACCATAGAGCGAGGCACAGCTTTCGCCCATTTATCACACCAGTCATTGTACATAGTCCATTCCTGACATCGATGGTTGATATCCATATCATTTGTCGAACGGTCTAAGGGCTGAAGTTGAGACATGGACGACCGAAGATTTGCGACCTTGGCACAGATATAGACCATACGGTGGGTCCACAGTTCCTCATTACCTGCAACGCTGGGTTGAGCTTGCTCGAAGTCCATATTTACACCCCATGTGTCGGGATCCCAAGCTAACGCCCAATTGAAATGCAAACAACTGAGTAGTTCCATGCTAACATTAAGCCAGAAACAGGCCCCACCGAGGCCTTGAGTCCTCGCGTCCCAGTGACACTCCTTAATGAGGGCTCGCGCACCAGCAATGTGGTTCATACCATGGATGGATGGGAAAGATTTCGAACCCATTAATTCGTAGACATTGAGGACGACGGCCGTTGTCGCACATAAGGCAGAGTCCCGATCTGGGTCATGTAGCGCGCTAAGGAGATCCCTGGAAGCTGCATCATGGAGATACGACGCTTTTTCTTCTCCGTAGGAAGGGTTTTTGAGGTATACATGACGGGCACCACATGCCATGAACGCCTTCAGGAGCATTGGCTCTCCTAGCGCATGAAATGGCAGGATATGCGTGAACTAAGAAAGTCAGGAACGACCACGATAATCTTAAGAACCGTGAAACTTACATGCTTTACATCGTTCATCGAGTCCATCCATTGACCAACTTCTTCTACAAAGACTTGCATCAGGAAGACATCGTCGGGGTCCTGAAGACATGGGTAGTTATTAGTCTTTAAATCCCCCTTTCCAGCTGAGTTGAAAGGCGCATATGAAGCGCTTTGATCTTGAAGAGGCTGATATTGGGGATGAGCATGGCTACCAAATGTAGCGTTCATACCGGCCGGCTGAGCCCCATGACCTGATACAAATGAGGCGGCGGCATGCGGATTATACGCAGACGGCAGAGGGGGGCTCGTGAGACTATCCACCTTCAAAGGAGGGTCCGCTACTGGCGGAGGATATCTCTCAAATCCCCCAACATACTCGGAAGCTATGTGTCTAGACTCGTCACGGAACGTCACACGGGATCCTGGAGGGCGATGAATGTAATGAGGAGGTGCTACTGTCTGTGTGTCGATGAAATTGAGACGGACTCCACGTCTGCATATCCGGCCTGATTTCCGGCAATTCTGGCACTGGTGCAAAGCTTCGTCACACTTTAAATGGCGCTCTCGGCAGGTGAGGCAGCCAGTTCGGACACGCCTGGGCTTCCGTCCGGTGTCTTTTCGTCGGCCGGTATCACTGCCTGGTGTCCGTGAGACGCTCATTGTAGTGCTATTAGGGGTCAGGACCCCTCCTTCACCAAATGGACTTTCTCGAGCATTGTCGTCCGTGACTAGTTTGTCCGGGGTTGCAATGTCTACCTCCAGACCAGGAGTATCTGCGGTTTGTTCGGTAGCTGCCATCTCCACGGAGACATCCAGATCGGGTGACGGCAAGACATTGCCGTTGATTGTAGAAACCGAAGCCATTTCAACACCCGATGTAATACCCCCAACTCTTCTTGAGCCACCTTATATCCAGCGCCCGAATATTGTTACGTAAAGCCTCGCGATCAGCCACAGAGACCAGACCCGCAGCGCATCGTGGCTACCTGTAAGATTCCCGGTTGCGTAGAGATCCTGACTGTCGTTTCTGTCGGAGTTACGGATGGCGGCGACGATTGAGAAAGGAAATAAATACCACAATCAAAGGGCAAAAGGTAAAAAAGAGTATCTTCGTATATTAATCGGGCCATGAAAAAGCGACGGATATTCTTCGGCACCTGGAAGGAGATAGAGGTTCTTGTCAGTCTAGTCCAGTCAATGGTGAGCCCCGTAACGAACTACAGGTTGTACCCCATTTGAATAACACAACGCGGAAAAGAGCAGCAGCAGTCCATACCCTTACCCAGGCCAATTAATATTCACCAAGCCCACGGAGCGATTGGTTGATGAGAGAGAGTGAACTGAACGACTCCGAAGATTTGCGGGGAGATAATCAAGATTCCTCTACACTGAAAAGGGTCTAGCGCATCTTTCAACCGGACTTTATCAAATCACCTTTTTAAGGCCGACAACGTGATTGTTTTTCTATCTGCTCTATATTCAATACATGCATTTCATTCTCGTGACTTTCTACAGTTTATTGCCCATATTAACATGGACAGCCTTCACTTGGCTGTACGCCTCAAGTCCAGCTTCACCTAATTCTCGCCCGATTCCGCTCTGCTTCACACCTCCGAACGGTATCCGAGGATCGCAGTCCTGGCTGCTGTTGATCCAGACCATACCAGATTCAATCTCAGCTGCAACCCGGTGAGCACGCTCAAGATCCTTTGTGAACACAGCCGCACCAAGGCCATAGGTGGTATCGTTTGCACGCTTAATGGCTTCTTCCTCCGTCTCAAAAGGCACAATGACAACTACGGGGCCAAAGATCTCCTCCCGATAGATGCGCATCGAGTCCTTAACGTTCGTGAAAACAGTCGGCTTAACATAGTATCCCGACTCTCCATTGCTGTTGGCTGGGTGAGGACCTCCTCCGGAAGCCACGACCGCGCCCTCCGAAATGCCCACTTGAATGTACTCGAGCACTCTATCATATTGAGCGCGAGTGACCTGGGGTCCTTGGAAGGTGCTCTCATCCCACTGATCTCCGATCTTAGACGTGGTCTGAATAGCACCCTTGAACTGCTCAACAAAGGTATCGTAAATGTCCTTCTGGACCAAGATCCGCGACGTAGCAGTGCAGATCTGGCCCTGGTTGGACATGATACCGAAATGGGACCATTTTACGGCCTGCTCCATATCGGTATCATTAAAGACAATCAGGGGCGACTTTCCTCCCGTCTCAAGAGTAATATTCTTCAGGCTGCCCGCAGCCATCTTCATGATCTCTCTCGCGGTAGCAGTGGAGCCCGTAAATGCCACCTTATCAACCAAGGGGTGCTGCACCAAAGCGGCACCAGCCTCCCGACCGTATCCATTGATAATATTAACAACACCCTTAGGGAAGCCCGCCTCCTTGATCAAGGTTCCCAGAATCAAAATGCTCAAGGGCGTCTGCTCAGCAGCCTTAATCACAACGGTATTACCACACGCCAGAGCAGGCCCCAGCTTCCAGGCTGCCATGGACAGGGGGTAGTTCCATGGGATGATCTGACCCACCACACCGATGGGCTGTCTAATTGTGTAGGCGAACTTCTGAGGGGTGGTGTTGATCGTTTGGCCGAACGTCTTGTCGGCCCAGCCACTGTAGTACCGGAAGGTGGTGATGGCTTCCACCAGGTCCTCGCTCAGCGCAACATGGTATGGTTTTCCTAGTAGATCAATCAGTACATATTAATACAATTCGGAATCGGACTCAGACTCAACTCACCGTTATCCCACGCATCAATCGTAGCGAAAAGCTCCTTATTCTGCTCTATTAAATCGGCCAACCGACCCATTAACATTCCCCGGTCTGTGGCTGGGAGGAGCTTCCATGAATCATCCTTCAAGGCAGCTTTGGCAGCATTGACTGCTTTATCAACATCCTCGGCACCGGCTGCATAGACAGAAGCGATTTCACGGGTAGTTCTGTCCGGGGCATTAGTTTTGTTTTACAAGAGTGGATTACTAATAAAGGACTGGTAATAACTCACGCTGGATCAATAGAGGCGATAGTCTGACCAGACGTGGACTTCACAAATTCATTGTCGATAAACAAACCCGTGGGTTGTTTATACTGGCGACCGTTTGGCGCTGTGATATCAAGGAAGAGATCGAGATTTGGCATGACGAGGGGTACTATAGTAATGACTCGTTTAAAGAAATGAAAGAAAATTGCAAAGGAACAGAGTCGGGTATAATAAAGTCGGGAGATATGAGAAAACTTGAAGAATATTAAGAGAAATAGGCCAGCTATCTATGTCTAGAGACATGGAGCTTTATCTACACGAAAAGAGAAAACAAGACAAAAGCTACCCCACTCACCCACAGCTTTCAATCAACGACCAATGTCATAAGATTCGACCCAGAAATTGCCCCTCCGCGGGGTTCTCTCGGGTGCACATACCTTAAGCAAGTAAGTGATTTGAGGGGCGAACTTTAGCGTATCCCTGATTCCAGCCTTATCGGAGTCTCCTTGACACTTAGGGTTGGATGTCTGCTACCCGAAACAGGCAGCTCGTTCCGAAACCGATACTAATCCATCGACCGAACTGATGATATGCTCATGTCAATCATGACGCACATGGAGAACTTTACCCCGGATCCATAGATCAAACCCCATCGGAATGATACTTACTTTCAGAATCATATCCAACAACCAACAATCACAACCACCCAAGGAAAGCCATTCCGGCACACTCGTAGATATAAGTAATAAATCATGCCAGCAACCGACCAAAGAACATACAATCAGTTTCAAGAGATTCGTACCACTCACTCACTGCATTTTTTTTTTTAAAACCCCCCCCCCCATTCCTAGCCACCTAACCAAAACCACCAAGATGAGCAACCAAGAACTCACGGGCGTTATGGTCGCTTTGATCACCCCCTTCACCGACGACGGCGGCAAGATCGACGAATCCCGTCTGAAGTCCCACATCGACCGACTCCTCCAAGCGGGCGTGCACGGCCTCGTCCCCGGCGGCAGCACGGGTGAATTCACAGTTCTCTCCCTCGCCGAGCGCAAGCAATTAACAGAGCTCTGTGTTAAATACGCCGCGGGCCGCGTGCCCGTGGTCGCCGGCACAGGCGCCACCTCGACACAGGAGGCCGTGGAACTGGCCAAGCACGCTGCTGAAGTCGGCGCCGCAGCAGTGATGGTCGTTCCACCTTACTATGACCCAGTCAACTACGAACAGCTCACGGAGATGATGAGCGAGATCCACACCGAGTCGAAGCTCCCGATTATGTACTACAACATCCCGTCTGCGAGCGGGTTGACCTTGACGCCGCAGCAGCTCGCTGATCTGTCCAAGGTCGGCGTTAAGTACATGAAGGATACATCCGGTAATGCGCCGGCGTATACAGAGCTGGTCTTTGCTTTGTCGGATAAGATTACCGCGTTCAACGGCTGGGATACCCTTACATTCTATGGTATGGCGGCTGGAGCGCCTGGCTGTGTTTGGGGTGCTGCGAACGTTATCCCGGAGTTGGCGGTGCAGTTGTGGGACGCTATTGCTGTGAAGGGTGATTTGAAGCGGGGTAGGGAGCTCTGGACTAAGGCTTACCCTATCTGCAAGTTCTTGGAGTCGCATAACTATGCTGCTGCTGTGAAGACTGGTGTCGAGTTGACTGGTCAACCCACTGGTGGTCTGCGGAAGCCCTTTGCCCTGTTGGCAGACCAGCACAAGGCTGAGTTGGCGTCGTTCATGCAGTCAGCTGGTATTAAGACTGTTTGAGCGGTGGGTATTGGGAGGAATATATAAGCATTATTAACTCAAATCATGTGAGACGTGACATTCCGGCGTTTTGTGCTTCAGCTTTCTCTTTGTGAATATGTATGACAGGAATTGATAAAATATATGGTTCTTTCCCCCCCTCATGAAAGCATCGGCCAAAGCTTTTTCTGTCGCAGTATATCCATCCACGTAGGTAATGGACCTCCTGCACGATTGTATCGGAAGTACCCATCTTGCTCTTTCCATACGCCGGTCATCACATCCTTCGCGACTACAAAGGATGCAAAGCCGCATTGTGCGCCTCCCTTTTCGACCCATCGCAGGAGGGCATCGCGCTTAGACGGTGCCATGGCTTCACATCCGGCCATGAACGCCGGCCACGCAGTGCCTGGACCAGAAACTTTATGTTGAGCTAGCGCCGTGTCAAAATCCTTCAGAGCCGTTATGACTTCATCGACGTGCGATTGAAGAATTGAAGGGTGAACGTTGCGGATGCGGCGGTAGAAAAAGATTACAAGGGCCGTGTTTAATGCCCGGAGCATGTGAGTATGTGGTCGGGCCGGCCCTCCTGACGAGTCGGTATTGTTTCCCTTACTTCTATCTGAATTAAAAGAGCAAATCATGTTCTCAAGACGGGTGGCTCGTCGTTGTAATGCCTCCCACGCCTCTGAGTTCATAAATCTCTTTGTCCCTCCAGAGGCCACTAGAGTGTCCATGACATTGGCTAACCTAGTCGTTTGTGATACTAAACTAAGCCATGTCTCAGGTATACCGTAGATCTCGCTATAAAGCGTGTCTGCCCACCGGCGTGAGTCTTCCAAGTGGATGTCGTGAAGGGCTACTTCGCGCTCCTTGGGTGCGTCGATATCCAGGTCGCTGTCCGACTGGCGCGGCTGCAGGAGTAGAAAGTCATCTAATCGCGCATCCAGCCCGCTTCGGCGGCTGTTATCATGCTCGATCATATCTTCGCGGGGCTGGAAGCAGTGGTTGAGTGCCTCGATAAACGAAGCGGATGGGTTGTAATCGTGAAGCACATAGGTGCTCTCTCCTACGATACGGATCCACGTGTAGATGTGGTGCAGCACACGCGCTTTCCGGGAGATCTCGCGTTTCGATAAGCCACGGAGACGCATGAGGCGCTCGGCATCTATCATATAACACCGTGCATCCTTCTGATGTCCGGAAAGAACCTAGATTTCTCATTAGTCAGCCAGGTGTGTGAACGTAGCCAGGAGCCAAAGGGAGAGTCTAACTGCAAAGGCTGCCATTGCGGATATAGCCATTAGCTGGTCCTTGTACTTGGCTTTCTTCGGCCCATTCACCTCTATCTTCAGCGATTGCTGTATATGGTCCTTCGCCTTATGGTACGAATAATGCGTTACTTGCTTCCAGTGCTCTGCAGAGTGTGGCGACTCAATGGTGGCATTCAGGCTCAGATGGTGTGCGGAGCACGCAAGAAGAGAGTAAAAGTTGGTCAGCCTAGCGTGGTTGAGGTTATGACCTCCCATGTATGTAAGATCTCCCAGAGTCAGTACGGCGGTTGGAATATTCAGTAACTTCCACGGTGACTTTTGCCCAACAGGCAATGTCATCATCTGCCCAATTACATTATCTTGGAAGTGCTTCAGCAGGAAAGGAGCATCCGTCAATATATCGCTCGTGGGGGAGACCAGCTCAATAGGCGTCTGTTGTGGTGTTAGTGCCCTCATTCCCCGTTGCCCTTCGTCTCCTTCGAATGTGGCTAACGTTTGATCTTGTATCTGGTGAGACATATCATCTAACCCACTCCTATAAATGGAGGAATATAGACCATGGGTAAGTTCACCATGATTAAAGTCATCGGATGATATCCCCGAGGTCAGATCAAATCCAAGGCCAAATAGATCAGCCCAGTGGAGGAACTCATCCGCTCCAAGGAAGGGATCAGTTACGGATGACAGCAAGGGGTCAAACTCCAATGCTTCGTCGTAAGGAAGCCGGTTGATAGCCGGGGCGGGGCTTGTCTTCTCCGACTGAGCATTCTGGCGTCCGTTGTTCATGTCGGTACAAAGGTCAAACTTAAGAACACTAAAAGGCCCAACCGCGACATCTCCGGTTGATGAGCCTTCTACTTCTTTGGATTTGGTATCGACCTCAGTGAGTAACGCATCAACGGTACCGGAAGCAAGGTCCGCGGCCAACGCCGTGCTCATGGAAGCCCTCGATTTTTCTGAACAGGCAAATCAGCACATGAGCATAATGTAGTATTAATGCAGGGTACATGATCCCACCTGTATAGAGATGGCGTCTTGTGCCATGACCCCCACTAGTAGCAGATTTGTCTGCGCCTCGACTTTCGGAACTTGATTGGCGTTGTTGTTGTGACTGGTGCTTTCCGGACATCCATCGAATCTCCGTGGAATAGCCTTCACAAGAAACACCAAATGCACGACACGTCAGGCAAGTCGGGCGCATTTGATCGCATTTCACATGGCGGCGTCGGCAGGTCTGGCAGCCTCCTAGCGTATGAGTCCGGCGTGATTTGCTCTTTCTTGAAGGGGGCATTGTAGGTATTCTATTTAGTTGGGCTATCTTCAAACCAATCTAGTAAGTAATCTGTAAGTCACAGTAAGAAATCAATATAGTTCGAGGGAGTCCATAACAGCCATTTCCCTAAGACGACTGACTGCGCTGATAACTGTTCGGAGTCTCTTTCCTTTTATGTTTCCCCGCACTACCACGAGCCAATAACTTTTGCCTTCCTGGTTTGGTGGGGCATTTTCACCGCCTAGTTGACTGCCTCTATCGGCGCTCCTTGACGCGAAATAAACCAAACAGACCATTCAAGTAAGTAATCTAAGTAGCTCAAACCATTCAAACAGACCAAGTAAGCTACAGATATACAGCGAGCAATCTAAGTATTTTAAGAACTTCAAGCAGTTTAAGCAATGTAAGTATTAATCCAAGTAGAATTGTACTGCCGGCAGAAAAGTCATGCGGAGTGGCGGTGGCTTGCTATGTGTAAATCCACTTTTGGCCCGTGGGTTTGCCCTAACTCTATAACTTTGGCCAATTAAATCATACAACGCTTGGGAAAAACTAAAAATCCTCCAGGATCCATGGTAGACAACAACTTTCAATGAATTGAATCGGTGAGAGGCGTTCAAGGCACATCTATTCACTCAAACAACAATCTCCACGACTGGTACCATTTCAGGGGGACATTGTTCTCCACAGAAGACTCCCTCTTAATGATCTCTGCCAGACCCGACACTCGATCGACTTCAGAAGCGGAGTGCATCCAAGGTTCTGATCGAGCGGCAACAAAACGGTGACCCAAATACAAGATTAGGAAGATAGGAATACCGATATAACACGTCAAAAGGTTGGACATATCTCAGTGGCCATTGATGAAGTTCTTGAAACCTTTCACAAGAAGCAATAGACTGAAAGTACCACCAGAGACGTACGACATATAGGGCTGAAATCGGGATCGATAGGGCAGGTCAGTCACTCCCTGGGCATCAGTGGCCTTTCTAAATCGCAAATAGACGATACAGACACAGATCCAGCTCTGGTAGGCCCCAGTATTGATCAGGTTGACGAACCAATTAAATACGGTTGCTCCTGTGGAGGATACATTGAGATAGGAGAGAAGACAGATGGCCGTGCTACACGCGACTGCATTGTAGGGAACGCCAGATTTAGTGCATTTCATCAGAAAACGGGGTGCACTACCTGTCAAGGCCGTCGAGTAGAGGGCACGCGTTGACATGTAGAAGTAAGAATTGCCGGCAGACAACGCGGAGAGTAATATAACTGTGTTTATGACCGAGTCCAAGCCCAATATACCTGCGTTTCGGGCTGCAATAGACCATGGAGAGGCTCCCGCGCCAGACCCACCTCAAGTAGCTTGGGATCATCGTTCGGGAGAATCAGACTGGTGGCAAAAGCTCCGATAATGTAGAAAAGCACGAGTCGGTAGAAGTACCGTTTTCCTGCGGTTGGTAGGTTGCTTCGATGGGACTGCATCTCTCCCCCAGTGATGATAAGAAGTTCTGGGGCGAAGCCGAATGCATACACTGAAAAGCAGATGGTAGCCAGAAAGGCACTCAGGCGGCCAGCATGACCAGTAACCAGATACTCGTTGATAGGACCAGGGTGCTTCCAATAATGGAAACCAAGCAACTCGCGGTTTGGACCTCCCCCAAAAACAAGCACCACGGCCATGATGATAAGCCCGATGATACTAATCACCTTGAGTGACGCGAACCAGAACTCCACTTCACCGTAGACCCCAACCGGAAAACAGTTCAGTTCAACAAGAAGAATAATAAAATTGTAATCCAGACAGCCACATGCACTGGAGGGTTCCAATACTGAACTACAAGGCTTGCAGCCGTTATTTCAGCTGGTACAGTGATAGCAAAGATATAGCAGTACATCCAGCCCAAGGCAAACCCTAGGCTACTTGAAAAGAAGCTGCTAGCATAATATGGCATAGAAGGGCCAGGAACAGGTAGGTACGAGGACATTTCGGTCGTCGCAGTCACTATGCCAAACACCAGGCCAGTTATAATGTAGTAGGCGACAACCAAGAACACCGGGCTTCCCATGTTGAGACTCTGCTCAGAGCCGACAAAAAGGCCAGTTCCAATCGTGCCTCCTAGGACAAGCATTTGAGCGTGGCGAGACTTGAGTCCTCTCTTAGTCGTCATACCCTCGGCGGCAATTGGAAACATCTCTCCCTCTTTTATGGAGGCTACCCTCGCGAGGACTCGCTGATTCTCAGGGTCTGTATGCTTTATCTTTTCATCTATTGCGAGTTATCAATATGGCAGATTAATGGCTATGTCAAGGCAAATACAGGACAAAGAATGAGAGAAAACTACAGCAAAAGCCATTGAGTTTCTGGGGAATATCTATGCCCTGGAGGTCCGGTATCAGTAAGCAATCAGAAGCATGACCCCGAGCCCACTACCCCGGACCCTTGGTTCTGTTATATCACGAAGAGCGGGGGAGGTCTAATCTCTAGCCTATCTCATTGAGGAAACCAGAATCATATCCGGAGTAACCTTCCCTGGGATGGCACAAGCGTGACTGTTGTCACTGGAGCTTTGGTCCCTTATCTGTTTCCAAAAGTGACATGGATGAAGTCAAGCTGTAGGCATAGTACTGTAACTTAGACTAGCAGGCATTCTAGTTGTAGAGCATCGCTTGTCCTGATGGAAGGTAAGAAGTACACTATAGCCCCAGATTTGCGTAGATTGTTGTCTACAGCTCTATAAGCTCATTGTATCAAGTTATTTGACTTAAGGCTCTATTCAATTAATCTACGTCCACAGTCCTAGCTACTACTATTTAGCACTAAACGGTTAAACTACATGCCAGCTCCATCGCGAATATCCTTTTTACAGTACCTTCCACTATATTACCCGCTATCATGCCAAAAAAA
>NW_022475518.1:0-51796 GCF_009193585.1 Aspergillus caelatus
TTTTTTTTAAATTGAAGTTTGATGGTTTTGTTTGGTGGTTAGGGCTTCTTTTTCGTCTTGGAGGAGTAGTCCTTACAGGCGTCTTTGACGGTCCAGTTCCATAACATCTGGGTTTCTTTGTTAGTTTCTCTTGGCTGTTTGTGTGGTTTTGGGGTTCTGGTTAGGGAATTGGGTGGAGAGTTACGTACTGAGATCTTGCAGCTGTTTGAGCCGCCGTGCATACCTCCCATGTCCATCGAGTGTGATGCAGTACTCGAGCTCATGGCTCCTGTGGATGTTGCTGTGGCCATGGTCATGTCCATCATCATGTCACCGTGGGCTACCATGTTGGTTTATACTGTTCCAGTGTGGGAGTTTGTGAAGGAGAAGACTTTGAGACTGAAGTAATCAGTCACTTTCGCGGACAGTACTTGATAGCCAGTCACGGCAGCGCTGAACAAATAAACTGGACTGGACTTGAGGGTTAGAAATACGAAGAGAGAACAAAAGAGAAAAGAGAAGAGAAAGGAATGGGGTCCTTTATCAGACGGCAGGGCAGTGCCATTATGGAAGGGTATCGGAACTGTCATAAGACAGGATTTTCTTTCTATTGGATCCGCCTTGTTACAGGATGCCTTTCCTGCTCGAATGGCCTCATTGATGTCTTGGGCAGATGAGAAAATGGGCCAACGCTGCAGTGACTTTTAGTACAAAAGGGAATAAACATCGCATATACTGGCCCTGCACTGGCCAATCAGAAGGCCCTGTTGCGCGCGGAATTGAGCACATTTTCTGCTGCTAAGCGTTTTAGCGGCTGGTCATCAGGGTTCTTCTTACTCATCATGTCATATCGAGATTAAAAAGGTCGAAAAAGGATTTTCTAGATTTGTTTTGTGGTTTTTTTGTAAGATAAATGAGCCAACGAAGAGAAATCCTATGTGGAAACCAACCAAACACGCCCCCAACACCTCGAAAGTGCACCATTTGGGTATAAATAGACATCATGCTTTTTGATAGACACAGAAAGATTCACATGAAAGACATCAAGATCACCTACACATGGCTATTGTAACTTATTGGACCCTTTGATGACTCCCTCCAAGATCTCTCGGATCTGATTACAGCCATCAATCCCAACGGCAAGCATCGTCTCGACATAAGTGCAATGCACTTTCGAGTCCATGTTCAGCATGGAAACTTTCATATCTTCCTCGTCGTCATCCATCGCATTCTCACCCACCGGGACAGAGGTTGTAGTGCCCACGGTGAGGAATGGGAGCTCCTGCTCCTCTGGCAAAGACAGATCCAGAAGCGGATCTAGTTCGTCATTTCGAGGATCACGAGGAGTAGAAGCACTTCCACTCATACCAGCTGTGCAGCCACAGAGTAAGCCTGGCATGGGGATACCTGCATCAACAAGTGCTAGGGTGCAAGCATTGATAGCAGCAGCAAGCAGAGAGCCATCGGCAGATAGTACTGAAACGTGGATGCTGATAGTACTGTGCGGATAAAGGTAGGTGTGAAGATGAGACTGGAAAGCAGCCCGTAGAGTAGTTGCAATGCGCGACGATTGCCTAGTAAAGACAGGTTAGCATGCTTCGTGAACAATAATAAAAATATCAATCGCATTGGTCTGCATACTTGTCGCCTCCTCCCGCTCTTCTCTTGCGATCAACTCCGGCGAATCCAGCGACGTTGACATCGACTTCTACCACTGCTCCCGCAGAACCCGCTGCACCACCGGTCGCATCTCCTCGGCGTCCTTCCGCAGGACCATGAACTGAGCACATAATAGTTGTATTTCCCATGGCCAAATAAGACGAGCCAGAACTGGCCGGGTTTGTGGAGATCTGAGCTTGGAGAAGACGAAGCTCGTTCCACCGGCGGCCATCGAGGCGCAGTTTGGTAAGGGGGTACGTAGTCGATGTATCGAGAGGCATATTGAGGGGTGAGCCGTCTACTCTATGGTTGGTTTAAGGCTTTCTAACAACCGTATGTGTATAGAACTCGGTGATATCTAATAACTTGTTCTTGGGAGCGCGGGCGAAAAGCGACCGTATAGTCACAAGACGGTGAACGAATCAGATCAGAAATTATATGCCGGAGAAGCCCAAAAGATGTTTCCTCGCGTTAAGCCGAGTCGAATGCACAATGGTTGGTTCTAAAGTAGAAGAGACGATAACGGCGGCGGGGAGTTTGGATCGGCGACAAAATCAATTTGAAAGAATTGAGCTCCTTTCCCGATTGGGTAATATAGATCCTCCGCCTTCATCGCCGCCCGCGCGTGTTTCCTCTCATTCTCCCTCTACACCACTGGGTAATCCAGCGAACTGGACTTGCTGAGAATAATATGGGATCTGGCTGGGAGTTAGAAAATTCAGACGCGACCACTGCAAGCTCTGATGATGACGATCTGGACGTCTCACGGTCGGCGAGGCCATGCAAGGCTGCCCTCAGCCGTACGTTTCTCCGCATCTACTATGATCCTAAAGCGAAGTTGAGGCTAATATTCTCCAAATATCAGGCACAAAATCCAACTCCGAAGTGACGCCCCGTCCTACACCTAGATCTATGTCCCCAGTCAAAGAACAGTCTTCGCCGCTCAACAATCATACCCCCATAGCAACCCTAGAAGTGCAAACCGACAGCGATGATATGTCTTTCAATGATGGCGAGGCGGCCTATCAAGCATTCAAAAACCGAAAAGCGCTCAAGAGGAAGCGTACCTCCATGAGTGCTCGCAAGACCAAAACACCCAAGATGGCCGACCCCGAGTCATTTGTAGGAAGACGTCCAAGACAAGGTGGGAGACCCACGCCAAGGCGGCCGTTAAGAGAGTATGATGATGAAGTGCCTTCCGAAGACGACTTGATGGAGTACACGCTCCCGGACTATTTGCAGAAGCGACGACAGCAATTTGAACGTAGAGCCGAACACCTCAAGGAGTCAGGGCTGAAGTTACCCCCGGGCTACGAAGATATTGAGTTCTCCGATGATGAGCGCTTGGAATTTCTAGAAGAGAAACCGGCCTTTACGAACATAAAACCGTGCAATGCGTACAAAGATATCACTCTTCCATACTCTCTAGGGTTAATCCCTGCTCCCGTCGCGCAGTGGCTTAGACAGTACCAGGTGGATGGAGCTGCTTTCTTACACGAATTGTTTGTCTATCAGAAAGGTGGCATACTTGGTGATGATATGGGTCTGGGGAAAACAGTGCAAGTAATTGCATTCCTTACCGCGGCGTATGGTAAGACTGGCGACGAGAGAGACGCCAAGAGGATGAGGAAAATGAGAAGGAGTGGGAAAGATCAATGGTATCCACGAACGTTGATAGTATGCCCAGGTACTTTGATCAAGAACTGGATGTCAGAACTCACCCGTTGGGGCTGGTGGCATGTCGATACCTACCATGGAGACAACAAGGAGCTTGCTCTTCAAGCAGCGAGATCCGGACGAGTTGAGATCCTCATCACCACCTACGGTACCTATCTTCAAAATAAGGATGCCGTGAACATGGTAGACTGGGATTGCGTGATAGCGGACGAATGCCACATCATCAAGGAACGAACTTCTGAGACTACCAAAGCCATGAATTCAGTTAATGCTCTCTGCCGCATTGGATTAACAGGGACAGCCATTCAAAACAAATACGAAGAACTCTGGACTCTATTGAACTGGACAAATCCTGGGAAATTGGGCCCAGTTACAACTTGGAAAAAAACCATTTCTGACCCGTTGAAGATAGGGCAGTCGCATGATGCTACGCTACACGAACTGAGCAAAGCTCGCAAGACTGCCAAGAAGTTGGTCGAGAACCTTCTTCCTCAGTTCTTTCTCCGGCGAATGAAAAGCCTGATAGCGGATCAACTTCCCAAGAAGATCGACCGAGTCGTCTTTTGCCCGTTAACAGAAACGCAGGCAGATGCCTACGAAAACCTATTGGATAGTGAAATCATCCGGTACATCAAGGAATCTTCTGAGATGTGTTCTTGCGGTTCAAGAAAGAAGGCCGGGTGGTGCTGTCAGCAATATCTACAATCTGGACTTCGGTGGCAAAGCTATGTGTTTCCCGCAATGAATGTTATACAGAAACTCAGCAATCATCTTGCGATTCTGATACCGCAGGGAGTGGATTCCAAGGAGAAGCAGGACAAGGATAGGGAATGGCTAGAAATTGCCTCCCCTGATAAATGGGAACAACTTTTTCGAACAAGAGACTCCATAGTCAACTACGCTAACCCTGAGTTCTGCGGAAAATGGAAGGTTCTCCGCCGACTCCTCAAGTGGTGGCATTCCAACGGAGATAAGGTATTGGTCTTCTCCCACAGCGTCCGGTTGTTGAGGATGTTGCAAATGTTGTTTCACCATACAAGTTACAATGTCAGTTACCTGGACGGTTCGATGAGTTATGACGAGCGTGCAACAGCCGTTGACGAGTTCAACTCGGATCCCCGACAATTCGTTTTCTTGATCTCCACCCGTGCTGGTGGTGTGGGTTTGAACATCACATCCGCAAATAAAGTGGTCGTCGTCGACCCCAATTGGAACCCATCATACGACCTCCAAGCCCAGGACAGAGCATACCGAATCGGCCAGGTCCGCGATGTTGAGGTATTCCGACTAATCTCCGCTGGCACCATCGAAGAGATCGTCTACGCGCGTCAGATTTACAAGCAGCAACAAGCGAACATCGGCTACAACGCAAGTTCCGAACGGCGCTATTTCAAGGGTGTCCAAGAAAAGAAAGATCAGAAGGGCGAAATCTTCGGACTAAACAATCTCTTCGAGTACCAAAACAACAACATCGTCCTCCGCGAAATCGTCAACAAAACCAACGTCGCCGAAAGCCGGGCCGGGGTCCAGGTAATGGACATTGACGTGGATGAATCACAAACTCACGAAGACCCCAAAAACACTGATGATGAGGTCATGAGCCACCTCGCCGCCATGATCCGCGGCGAGTCCGAAGACGCCAAAGGCGCTCAACAATCCCCCATCCCCAAGCGCCACGATCCCATTCAGGCCATCCTCGCCGGTGCCGGTGTGGAATATACCCACCTCAACAACGAGGTCATTGGCTCCTCGAAGGTCGAAGAACGTCTCAGCAGACGCGCAGAGCTAGCCAGCGAGGGCTCGAATAATGATGTCCAGGTCTTTGGAGATTCTCAAGACGGGTCAAATGTGGCGTCTACCACCGAACTTCAGAAAGATGGTAGGCCGATCCGCTTCAAGTATCATCCTCCTCACGACGTGATGAAGAGACAGTTCTGTAGCATGGCGAAGCGGTTCGGGTTCCCTAATGCTACGGAGTTTGCTCTTGTTGTGGAAAGCATGACGCAGGCGCAGAGACGGGCATGTCTGGAGCGTTGGTATAGAGAAAGGAGACAGCTTTTACTGGGGAAGGAATGACGCTCTTTACGTAGGTTTATTTGGTTTTCCTTGTGGCGTTGTGATTGATTTGTATATTTCTGAGATACCCTCGATTATTTCTTGTTGACATTGTATATTGGATCCGGGGTTTTTTTTGGGGTGTTGAATGGGACTAGCAGTTCTTACATATATTACGAGAAATCTAACCCAGCTATCGCTATCATTGCCTAGGAGGATGGGCACAAGATAAAACTCTAGCCTCAAGGGACGCTGATTCGTATCCATTCATGTAAAAAAGTAATTACATTGTCATCATAGTAGTGGGTCATTATCATCTAGGGGTAGGATTTGATCCGTTTAATTTTACATTTCATACAATCATCAATATAGATAAGTGATGATATTATTAATAAAGAAAACACTATTGATATCAGCGCAAGAATTTCTCTACTGCACCACCAATGTTCTTCAAGTCAAGCAGGAACGTATCGTGTCCGAACATCGATACGTCCTCGCCAAGTTCAATGTGCTGGACCTTCTCGTTTCCACCGGCCCGAAGTGTCTCTGCAATCTCACGTTGCTGCCAAGCAGGGAAGAGAATATCGCTGGCAACACCCATAACCAGAACGGGGTGGTTCTTCAAAGGCGCTAGTCCAGCGACGAGATCTTGTGGCGGTGCATCCGCACCCCCAGCGACGGACTGGTCCATCGCGGGCGTAGACGCGGTCACAGACGGTTGTTCTTCGTACGGCTTCTCTGGAAGCGTGAGGCTGCAGGCGATGTTGCTAGCGTCGACGCTCTTGCCTCCCTCCGCGATATTAGCTTCGTACTCGGCCCGTCTTCTCTTCGTCTCCGTTTGCTGTGCCTGTCCCAAATCAAACAAGTCCATGGCCTTAGAGACATACAGCAGACTGTTTGGGTCATATTCCAGACAGAACTTCTCGCCCGCATGATCGAGGTACGTCTCGATGAGGAAATCGGGACACAGTGCAGGCTGCTTGCTGGGGTCTGCGCGCTTGCGGCCAAATCGCTTCTCCCATTCGGGTCCGCTTCTGTAAGTGACTGTCGCGATTTCTCGCGCGAGCTTCATGCCCGAATGGGGTGGGATGGAGTCGTAGTAGAACCCACGGGCCCATTTCGGGTCCATCATGAGGACCTGGCGCTGCGTGTGTCGCATGGCGATGCTGTACGGATGGCTTCGGGCGCAGCCGCTGATACTGACGATCTTTCCGACCCGCTCGGGGAAAAGCACTCCGGCGGCGAGACTCTGCATGCCGCCCATGCTGGAGCCGACGGAGGCATACAGCTTCTGGATACCCAGCGAGTCCAAGAGACGGAATTGTGCGCGCACCATGTCGTCTATCGTCAGGATGGGGAATCGGGTGGCGTATCTCTTTCCATCGGAGGGGTCGATGGACGATGGCCCGGTGCTGCCGTAGCAGCCTCCGATGACGTTCGTACAGATGACGAAGTGCTTGTTTGTATCTAATGGCTTGCCTGGGCCGATGAATTTCTCCCACCATCCAGGTTTGGAGTTGGCTTCGGTGCTATGGGCGTGACTCGAGGCCGAGAGACCGGTGTGTAGTAGGATAGCGTTGCTCTTGTCTGTGTTCAATTGGCCCCATGATTCGTATGCGATATCGAACTCCGGCAGGACACCACCCCAGTCAAGCAACAATGGGTCTTCGCAACGGAACTGTTCATGATGGCCGGTTGTGTATGACGGCTCGGGACCCGACTCGAGAGAGCGTGCGGAGAGGAGAGCGGACTTCGCATCTTGGGCGTCAAGACAAGGAAACGATAGGGCTGGGTTGGATGAGTTGTTACTTGCGGCAGCGGACTGGGATTTCCGTGGACGACCGTTGTGTAATGGCCTACGGGCCGCTGGGTATTGCGTGGACGAGCATACTGCTGCTAATCGATTCCGAGTCGAGACGCTCTCATGTCGAAGCAAAGCTGAGAGACTCCGCGCTGAGCGCGCCACGCCGTGTATCGATCCCATTGTTGGCTGAGTACGGAACCCAACTGCAATACACAAGTGAGAGAGAATATGATTGCAGCACGAGCTGTCACCTAGGAGTTTTTGCGGTTGAGAAATCAGTGTTTATCATTATATTTGATCGCCGATTACGCAGGCGGAGGCGATGCCTGAGGCGTCGACAGCTGCGAGGCCGCGGGAAAGCTCATGGCGTCATCTACTCGTATTGTCATTGGCTGACGGCTTACTATATCAAGATGTCTAGAACTGATAAGCTGAACGAGTAGTCGAGACTCTTGAAGACTCGAGATATCATCCAGTTATAGTGAGCTGAAGCAATTGAAAGAACAAGTCAGCGGGGCATAGCCTGCATGAGTCGAAAGGAAGGCCTCTACCAGAGGTTGAATTGCTCATTCTTGAGGATCTGAAGAAGTCTTCCACTGGAGTTTCTCCGTCCTGTCACAATTCTTAGAAAATTAGGCAACTGATCCTCTTAGTACTCACTTGTTTGCTAGAAATATGGGTGTCTTTGTCTTTTTCTTTTCTTTTCTTTTCCCCTTAAATGCAGTGCTCCTCGAAGGCTTCAAACGGCGCTTACTCCAGTTTGTCAGTTCGCCGGGGTGGTAGAAGACCCTGCCATGAGAGTGGTACTGCTATAATTAAACGATATGGGATTGGTGAACCTCTCTTTTCTTTTGTATGGAATCATCTCAGGTACAGTAACATTGGAGGTTGAAGCAGTTGCAACAAAACCCCACCGCTTGCCAGGATTTGAAGATATTGTACAAGCAACCGTCCGCATTGGGGCTAAGGCGGTGGGACTCCCGCGACTCGAAAGTCTGAAGGAACCGTTCGGGCCAAACAGCGACCGCGCAGCTCCACGTGTAGGTCAGGAATTCATCTGACATTCCCTCCTCCATTCGTGGACAGATGTCTATGGTCTATGTATAAGTGACCTAACAATCATTACCTATCTATCAAATCTACTAGGGTTGAATTGAAGTGTAGTCAAACATGTATGTACATACTACATACTACATACATTTTAGAAATTGCCCTAGTCTACGAGTCTCCGGTCATGCTTGGCGAGAAGGATCGTTGATTGAATGGGATTGATTGGTATCTGATCCAAGCATGATCTTCGTACATGATACCCCTTATATCTCCCCCGTACAGAGGGCATCCTCGTGTCCCTCCGCCGGAGGTCCGAATTGCAATGGTGTATATATTGAAGATCATCCCAAGGAAGCATTTGTTCAATGTTACTTTCCACGTATACTTCATTGCTAAAGGAAGCTTGGCGCTTTCTGAAAGGACCACCGACCTCATTGAGGATTGTCAGTGGTCAAGACAGGTTGCCGTCTCGGTGTCGGAATGAAACAGACGGTCAAACCTCAACCCTCTGGATTTTTTCTAGTCCTTGATGTGGGTATTGGCCATAAGGGGAAGAAGATTATATATCACCAGAATTTGTACAATTCAGAAGTTGAACGTGGCTCACGGTCTGAGGTCGCATTAGTACTTTGACCCGGATGTATGCAGAACCAATCAGCACGACGTCAAGCATCGTGGGCCAAGCCTTACCTGCAGATCTGTCGGGATGAGACAAAATGCTAATGACGCGGCTTGACTGGGATCTTGGATGCAATTAACAACTTTACCTACAGCCGTTCACCAATCGCGTGCCTCGGATTTTTCCCCTAAGGTCTCCAATATATTACATGTCCGTGAGCCATGCATGCGCGATTATGGTGGGTTATCGACCCCGGTAATCGGGCGCGGAGACCATTCGGGAGGAATAGTTCAGTTCCCAAAGTCTTCTATAGAAAGAGAGAGAGAGAGAGTGTGTGTGTGTGTGTGTGTGATTGTTTCAGGAGTGCTCCATACTCCATAAGAGCAACATAGGATCCGAAGGTCTAGATGGTTCGCAAAATTCCTTACCGTTGCGGTTGTGTTTCTGTAGACTCTCTCTTGAGACTGCAAACGGCGGATTGAGCGCCATCCTCATGTACTTAACTTATAGATGCCTAGTTCGAGGTGGTGGTCTTCTCGGTTCCAAGGATTCGAACGGCAAACCAAACATGAATCAGCCCATCGCGTCATGACGAACTGCACAAAGAGTCTGGGCTGATCATCTCCCATTGCGGAAAAGAAGGAAGACAAGAAAAGAAAAAAAAAAAAAAAAAAAGGATGTCGATGGCCAACGTTGCACGAAAATGATCTCCACATTTCCTCAAATTCAATCTCCGTGACATTAACTCTCTTTTTGCCCTTTTTTCTTTCCCCCTTTATATTTTAAATAACCCACGTTGACAATTCTCTGGAACTTCCATCAGAGAAGTTTTCCAACCTCACCTCAGCCATCTGGATCTACTACTAAGCCACCATCTGCCGGTCTACGCGGAGTCTGACGCCACCAAAAAGTGCCGTCGTCATTTAGCTCCACCCCCGGTAGCTTCCGCCTAACTTTTTCTTTCTTTTTCTGTATCTCTTCGTCACTGCCACTTTTGTCGGTCTATATCTTATCTCTTGATCTCTTGATCTCTTTTTTTTTCTTTATCATTGCCACTCTGCAAAAAATCGTGTCACTACAAGGGATCACTCTTTGCCAACCGAACAACGCGCCGCAGCAGCCGAAGCTCATCGTTCGCGCAGTGTAAACGCGGAGATAGAGTCATTGTTCGCAACTGATTTCCTATCTGTAATTCCGGCGGTCTTTTGCATATTGTCTCAGTCGCAACAAAGTGCAGATATGTGCCAGTGCAATGACCATTGAGTGGGACACAAATTGAAATCCATACTGAATCCACTGGTCGTCGCCGCATCTCAAAGTCCGTTGTCATTCACTGATCGTCGGCGGAGTTTGCGGACAAGATCGTGACGTCTCTTTAAAACTCGCGTACGTGCCAGCGAATCGCAATTCTCCGTCGATCAACCCGCATCAAACATCTTCGACAACCCCCCCTTCCCCACCATGCTCACCTACCGAAAGTCGCTCATTGCGGCCCTCTTCCTGATCACCTTCGTCGTCCTTCTAAGATCCTCTCATTCGGCTTCCTCCCCCTCGTCCCCTGCGCCCGCACACCTCCCCGATGAGGCCGTTTACAGCACCAATGAAGGAACGGAAGAGCAGTCGTCCGAGCAGAAAAAAGAGGTGACACCACAGCAGCAGCCACTCAAACCCTCCCCGAGCGCACCCTTGCGCGAACGGTTACGCTACCATTTCCCCTACGATCTTGATAATAAATTCCCTGCATACATCTGGCAGACATGGAAATACACCCCCGACTCGTTGTGGTTCGGCCAAGAGCTGCGTGGTGCGGAGGCAAGTTGGACTGAGCTCCACCCCGGCTTCGTCCACCAGGTGGTTCCAGACGACACCCAAGGTTACCTCATCAAGTACCTATACGGTTCGCTTCCTGATGTGTTCGAAGCCTACGAGTCGTTGCCGTTGCCCGTCTTGAAAGCCGACTTCTTCAGATACTTGATCCTGCTGGCCCGTGGTGGAATCTATAGTGACATCGACACCAGCGCTTTGAAGCCGGCTGCCGATTGGCTGCCCTCGACCTACGACCTGTCCACGATCGGATTCGTGGTCGGCATCGAGGCGGATCCGGACCGTCCGGATTGGCATGACTGGTATTCCCGGAGAATCCAATTCTGCCAATGGACCATACAATCCAAACCGGGGCATCCGATCCTTCGCGACATCGTGGCCTACATCACGGAGGAGACATTACGGATGAAGAAGGCTGGGATCCTAAAGGTCGGCAAGATGGATAAGACCATTGTGGAGTTCACCGGACCGGGCGCATGGACAGACGCTATCTTCAGATATTTCAACGACCCAGATTACTTCAACATCGAACCTGATTCGAATCACAACATCACATACGAAGATTTCACAAACCAAAAAGAATGGAGGAAGGTCGGCGACGTGGTGGTGCTACCCATTACGAGCTTCAGCCCTGGCGTGATGCAAATGGGCGCAGGCGACTACGATGATCCAATGGCCTTCGTCAGACACGACTTTGAAGGTAACTATGCTCTTATCCTTGTTTTTGCACCGGTGCTAAATATCATGACTAGGAACATGGAAAACGGACCCGTCATTATAAAAAAAAAAGATGGGTTCTTACTACCACCCCACCGTCCAACGTACTCCGGAGAATAAAGATCACCATCTTAGCTCCGACGAGCATCGACAGTGAGAGAGAAAGCTCACATGTTAGCTCCTTTACCTCTAATTTTTCCCACGAAAGTCGGCTCGACTCGATGGGAATGGACGATCCATTACCATCACGTGAACGACAGCATGAATGACGTATAAACGAGTCACGTCCTGTGATCAACGCCGCTGACAGTTGCCAATCCAATGTAGCTGACCAACACATTTCACCTCCGACCCGAGTATGCTTCCAACTACTAGATACCCTCTATCAGTCGGGAATTACACCCACCCTAAAAAAAAAAAAAAAAAAAGATTCTCTAGCTAATGCCCTCGATCCGATTGACTAACCCATCTAATCCTGTGGTTGTGGTTATCTCAAGACCCTCTTAATATGTGTCTTTATTCTTGATACGCGATCTAGAATTTTTTGTATAGATATATAGATTTTAACGAAATTTAATGCTGCCAACTCTGAACCTTGTTTCTGTACAGCTCAGGAAACTGTATGAAGTTGATTAGAAATTGTCAAGCAGGTTTGAGCAAATAGCAAAACTGTATTAAGTATATAATATAATTGATCCCATCCAAATGTACTGTATGTCCTGTTCATAAACAAAATGGCGGACGCAGGCCGTATAAGTCCTCGATGAGGTTTATATTATCGTCTCTTCATGTAGACGCCGATTGACACAGTATAGCTGAGCATATGACAAGTGTAAAAGATCTTGGTCTTGGTCGAGAGAGACCACAGGCGATCGTATAGTATAATGTCCAGCTATTGTGGGAACGGTGAAGTTGATGAGTAAAAGATAGTACATCATATGCATGTGAATAACAAACAAAGTTCATTAGCACCAAAGAGAATTAAATAGCAAAGAAAGTTATCATCTCTTCATGACAAGTGTCGAGGACCATCCGGGTCACTGATGATCATTGATACAAGGGGTTAGTGGCAGCTCCTGGAAGGCCACCTAAGGCAGTCAACAGGGGGATGCATAGCAATGGACAGCAGAGAAACAAGATGTACTGGCTGAACAGCAGGAACTTCCGAGTATTCGTAGATAGGCGACAGGCGACCACGAACGTACTGGCAGCCTCCCCTGTGAAAACAGTTGATCACCAAGAATGAGGCGGGGGTATCGCGGCCCGAACTGAACATCGTTCGTATGTAGGCATATGCGGCAATAGTCCTGGCTTTTAAAACAAGGGTCTTGAGTCTCCGTTGCCAATCAGGATGCTTGAACCGTCTCCGCTGGGATGATCCGGTTGAACGGATCGACCTGATCGCGTGGCGGCAGTACGTTCACTGAAAGTTGTTTGTTCAGTAATATATTTGAATTTGCTCCAACACCATGCCTAAAAGTCGCTAAATAAAACCTCGTACTTTTTTCTCAGATCATCGGTATAAACGTTCTGACTTCTCACGTCTGGGTCCGGATACTCTTCGAAGTTACCGGTGTCTGCGGGGTGGTCGACTCTTGGGATGATAGGTCCTTTGATACGGCGGTAAAACAAATCATCCCATTGTATGTCTTCAAAGAATGGATGGGACTTGACTCTGGCAGACCCTCCAGATATGTACCCTAGGCGCTCCGTCGGATTGGTCTTGCAAAGCAAGGATATGATATTCTGGGCCGCCGGCGACATGTTTTGAGGGAAGCGTATGCGGCCTTCCACGATCTGTTCGTATATACGCATGGGATTCTGGTCCCAGAAGGGCGGTTGCCCCACCAGAAACTCATAAATGAGAATACCTAGGGCCCACCAGTCAACCGCAAGACCATGGCCACTGTTATGGATGACCTCGGGGGCAAGGTACTCTGGCGTGCCGCAAAGGGTATAAGTCTCCCGATTATCGACTTTCTTTGCAAAGCCAAAGTCGACAAGCCTAATGTGCCCCTCGGCGTCCAGAAGAATGTTTTCAGGCTTCAGGTCGCGATAAACGATTCCCTCTACGTCGTGGAGGAATTCGATGGTAAGAGTGATCTCAGCCGCATAGAATTTAGCAGTGTTTTCGTTGAACCTGCGCGCGCGCCGTAGGTAACTAAAAATCTCACCGCCAGGGCAATAGTCCAACTAGATATACGTTAGATCACCATTAAGACTTGTAGAGGTACACGTTGACGGATGGGTGTTGGGACTGAAGGGGCAAAACTGAAAGCACTTGGGCCCCTACCAACATGTACAAGCTTTGGTCGTCGGAAAATGAGGCTATCAGTGACGTTATGAATGGGTGGCCGGCAACCGCCGAGAGAGTCTTCCGCTCATTGCGCACATGTTCGACCTGCTTCAATTTGATCACTAGCACCAAAGGTTAGCCTGCAGAATGCAGACGTGCATACCCAGGTAGTCTCACCATCCGCCTTGCGTAGTATTTTGAGTGCGTACACTTTATCTCTCTGTCGTATCTCGTCCTTTAACCTCACTAGCCATACTCGAGCGAAGGTGCCTTGTGTTAATAGCAGTCTTACTGTTAGCCACTGACCATGTTCATCCCCGGATGCAGCGATGAGTCTTACCTGTACCGAGGGTTTTCAGAAGTGCAAAGTCATCAACTGTCAAGGTGCGGGTAGACACGCCTAGTTGTTTTTCCTCCGGCCGCTCAGTGATGACGAAAGGACTCAGATGTCGCTGGTGCGGCGGGCGGATAGCAGCCACCATCTGTTTTTCTTTCTCGTGAAGATTACTTGACCCCGTATCGATGTCTCCGGTCGGGCTCGATGTCCCCTGGACGTCCTTAGGGGCCGAAGGGTCGACCGTTCCTGTAGCCATGGGGATGGGGAAAGATCATGTCTCGGGGAACCGCAGGAATCCGAATACCCCGATTTTGGGGGGTGGGAGAAGAGCGGAGCACTTTAAATGACAATTGGGGGACTGAGAGGCTCCCTAAAATCAAAACTAGAATGCGATGTAAACGTAATATTCCATTGAGTCTGTATTGGGCGTATGGGAGTGGCGCGGTGGGGGAGAGCGAAGATTAAGGTGATTGCGGGATGAAAGAGCTGTGGTGAGGTCGTCGGCGGCGCTACGGGAGACTCTGACGTTACCTACCGACTGGCGGGGCAAACCCGCGGGATGGGCGCGAGGTTGGAGTCGGTCGCATCCACTGTTACCCACATCCGAGTGCCGGTCTTTTTGTTTCCATATGTTGCTTTGATTATGCGACAGAAGCAAGAAGATAGACTGCATTCACTTAAAAACACAAAGTATAAGATTCAATATTGTCATTGTTATCCAAAGCGTGTAGGCATATACTAGTACAGTCTCCCGAAGGCTAAAAGGGGATGATGTTCCAACCGGAACACCCGCGGGGGACATTCAAAGCGTGGCCGCAGAAGGGGAAGCAGATCGCTGCTGCCTTCGCAGTCGTCTAAATAACCCATGATCTGAAGTGGTGGGCCCTTGGTATAGAAGAATTTCAAAAAAGTTGGTAAAGCAGTCAAGTGCAAGTCACCAACATATCGAGTATCAAAATGCAACGCCTAACTCGGTTTAAGGGTGGCTCTTAGAATTCAGGATCAGGCCCACAATAAGTCTATCACAGTTAGCGTCAAATTCATATTCATGTATAACAATAGTTACATACCCATAGAGACCAAGCACTTCGCCGAAGATGAGGATAAGGATCATCCCGACGTAGACCCGAGATTGCTGTAGGTACGCACGTACACCCTTGACTAGTTGTTAGAAGTGTGAAGACGTCCGCATAGCCGTGCAAAAACCGCTTACCGCATCTCCAACAATTCCAATAGTGTATCCGGCAGCCATGCCTGCGAGGCCAACCGACAGTCCTGATGCAAGGTGCATGAACCCACTTTGTGTACCGTCAGTATACTACTTCCAGGCTGAGACACAATTCGCAAATTGGACGTACGTATATAAGCTCATCCTTTGTAGCGGAGGTGGTTGCATGTCCTGTGCGATGAGGACTGCAATGACAAGGCCGTACACCGCGATGATACCAGACATAACGACCGGAACCAACGACTACTTCAGTCAGCAAGACAAGCCAATAGTATCGCCAGATAGTTTTGGATGGAAATGTCACTCATGCCTTCATGATAAGATCCGACCTAAACGTTCCCACACCCGAGATACCAATGCCGGACTTAGCGGTTCCATATGCTGCACCCATTGCTTAAGGTGTGTAAGTATCCCGATTTTCCGTATGATCGCTATCATTCAATACTCAAGTGTAGACATACATCCGAAGATCATCTTTCGAGAGGCCGTTAGAGAACAGTCAGATGTCGAGGCACATTCACGGAGTACTCACAGCTGCAGCTATCCCTGCCTGGAGCCAAGAAGTCAGCAAATTCCTAGGGTATCAGGCATGATCGCGTTGTGAGTAATTTCACTTACAAAAGAGAAGAAGGGGGCGAACTTTGGCGCCAACTCGCTGTCCACCACCATTGTGACCAGGTTCCGATGGTAAATGGAGGAGATGAGGAAAGGACAAAGAACAAGAGAAAGACCGGGGGAAAGAGACAGGATAAGAAATGAAATGAACCTCAATAGAGGGAAAGGTAATGAAATGCACGCGCGACTAAAAGGTTACTCCGTTGAGAACCAGAGTCGTTGCAGCTCAGAAGAACATTTACCTTGAAGACTACGTACTAAGGTCGGTCTGGTTACTTAGCTAGTAGTAGGTAGTAGGTAGGATGTTGTCCGTCCTAAGTTGCTCGTCCGGGCCACCGTACCAGCCGCACTGAGAGCCACACTCCTGGCCTATCCGGGTTAAGTCTGACATGTGCCTGTTCAACCCAACAACCCCCGTGCTTCTCCATGACGGACGGGCCATTCTTCACCACTTCCCATACATACTCCCCTTCCAAATACCCTCTACCCCCCGCTCCTCCCCTCTTTCCCCCCGAACTTTCACATAGTCTGGTCCGTTCTCTTGTCACCCACAGGCCGGACTCACATTCATCTCGCCTCGATCGAACTAGTCCCGAGGGAGGATGCTAAGGCTATGAACTTACAGGGGGCCTGGCTTGCCGTTGCGCTCAAGGCTCCTTAGTAGCGCACTTCCATCGTTAACACACCACGCGGACTTGTCAACGCCTTCCTCCAAGGCTTTGAAATCGTCTCAGGACCGAAGCCTCCCCATTGAGGCATGATACGCTCAGGGTTATTTTTGTGTCTAGGAAATTTCTTTTTTATTGAATTTTATTCTTCCCTTATTTGATTATAAATTATCGTCTGTGGAGTATCATTTTTCTCTTGCCTACTTTTCTTTTTCTTTCTTCCCTTGTCCCTCCTCCTTTCTCCACGATTCCAAACGACCACCTTGCGACGCTCTGCACGCTCTCTACGACCGGTTCCGATACCCTTTCGCTGCACCAGGGCTTGAATTCACCCTTCCGGTACACTCGCTAGTCGTCATATTATTCCTCCATTCTATCCGAATAGATTTGGAAATCAGGGTCAAAGAGAAAAAGAGGGGAGATCAAACATGGCCGACCTTGGAGGCCATCAAGGCCGGAACTACCGGCCTTACGGACATCCTTCATCTTTCCAACGAGATGCTGCATTTTCTGAGATATTTGGTGGGGCACCACCACCTGGCCGCTCTCAGACAATGACTTCACAAACTCCTCAATTTTCTCAAGACAGGGCTCACACTATGTCATCACACGTGCCGCATCCCCAGATGCAGAGAGGTCCACCACCACCACCAACACGCCAGGTGCCAAATGGACATCCAGCGGGTGCCCCGAACGGATACTATCAAGCGTACCCTGGGTCCGCGACTATGACTTCCCAGTCTTCCCAGAATGCTCCGCGGCCGTACCCTGGACGCTTCGCTTATCCTCAGCCCCAACGGCTAGACTCAAGGCCGAGCCCAGGAGCACAATATCCGGATGCAAAGGGATACGGCCGGCCGATGCCGCCCCCTGCACTGAATTCAGATGCTTACAGATCAAGGTCAATGGCAAGAATGGGAGGACCGCCACTATATCAACCACCACCTAGTAGCTTTAATCATACATCTGCGAGCGCTTTCCGCCAGCAGCCGTACAACGCTGCAGCCCCAATGACCGCACAAGGACGAGTTGTGCCGGAGAGGCATGGAAACGAGCGTGCTATGTCATTGACTTCTTATTCTACTGATCGCCCGGACTACAATCATACCACGAGCACAGGGAGAGTAATCCCTGCTCGAAGACAGCCTTCGAGCTCTAGCCAACCGCCGTTTTCTCGGCCAGACGTGGACCCAGCTGCCGCCCATAATGCCGATGGCAGGCCACGGCCACCGAGTGATGGTTCGACAACCTCACGGTCTTTGTCAATGGCTTCGACGGTAGTGCCAGATCGAACAATGAGTATGCAAAGCCAGGAACCTTCCAAGCCTGCCGGCCAGACAACCCTTGTGGCGAGCAACTCCCGTAGGAGCAAGGTGCCATTGGTATATCCAGCTTTGCTTTCGCGGGTTGCTGAGGCCTTCCGCGAGAAAATTGAGCTTACTGTGCGAGAAAAAAACGGAATTACTTTTTACAGCACCTTTTCTGGCGCAGAGGCGGTAGACTTGATCAGCTACATCGTCAAGACGAACGATCGAAATCTAGCTCTTCTTCTAGGGCGTGCCCTGGATGCTCAGAAGTTTTTCCACGAAGCGACGTATGAACATCGTCTTCGAGATTCCCCTGGTGCGTTCTATGAATTCGAAAAAAAAGTGTTGCCAGAGGAAGTGCCAGAGGACGCGCCCAAGGAAGCGCCCAGCTCTGAAGTCAACGGAGTGTTCACTCTTCTCACTGAATGTTATTCACCGACTTGTAATCGCGACAGCTTATGCTACTCAATTGCGTGCCCCAGAAGACTGGAGCAGCAGGCACGACTGAATCTCAAACCACAACCGGGTTTGCGGTCGTCTGCGTCTAAAGGAAGTTTACATGAAGACGATGATGATAATGACAATCAGAAATTATGGATTAACATGGTTCCAAAGGAGGTCTCCGATAGCATCGATGATCGCGAAAAGAAACGACAAGAAATTATCTTCGAGATTATGTACACAGAACGCGATTTTGTCAAGGATTTGGAGTATCTGCGAGATTTCTGGATGAGGCCTTTGCGTTCTGCTGGCAACACAAACATTTCACCTATTCCAGAACACCGACGAGAAAAGTTCATTCGTACAGTATTTGGAAACTGCTTGGAGGTCCTAAAAGTTAACGGCGGTTTGGCTGAAGCTCTCAATGCCAGACAAAAGGAAAGTCACGTAGTGAAGAGAGTTGGCGATATATTCCTGCAACATGTTCCACGATTCGACCCGTTTATCAAATATGGTGCGAATCAACTCTATGGAAAGTACGAGTTCGAGAAAGAGAAGGCGTCTAATCCAGCCTTTGCAAGGTTTGTGGAAGAAACCGAGCGACTGAAGGAGTCACGAAAGCTAGAATTGAATGGATACCTGACCAAACCGACCACCCGTCTCGCAAGATATCCACTACTACTTGAACAGGTTGTGAAAAACACGGCGGATGATAACCCCGACAAAGAAGATATTCCCAAAGCTATCAAGCTCATCAAGGATTTCTTGTCCCGCGTCAACGCTGAGAGTGGAAGAGCTGAGAACCATTTCAACCTCGTTCAGCTCAATGGAGCTCTAAGATTTGTTAACCCTGGTGACTTTGTCGACTTGAAGCTTACTGAGGAGAACCGTCAGATGCTGACAAAAATGGCTTTCCGGAAAACACCGACTGACACCTCCGAGGTCACCGCATACCTTTTTGACCATGCTGTTTTACTGGTGAGAATCAAGGTTGTGAACAAGCGCGAGGAGTATCGAGTCTATCGGAAGCCGATTCCTCTAGAACTCCTGGTCATTGCGCAGATGGACGAGGTAATACCTAGGGCGGGAATCGCTAAAAGACCCTCATCTAGTCTGCTCCCAAATAAAGCAACCGTGAATCCGCCAAACACAAAAGATGGACTTCCTATCACCTTCAGACATCTTGGCAAAGGCGGTTACGAACAAACTCTTTATGCCACGTCCCCCATGCAAAGACGAAAGTTCATTGAACTGGTGGAAGAACAACAGAGAAAACTGAGGGAGCGGAACAGCAACTTCTGCAAAAAGACCGTGCTCTGTGAGAACTTCTTCACGGCAGTCAATCGGGTAAATTGCCTTGTCCCTGTCGACGGTGGTAGAAAGTTGGTGTACGGTACAGATAGTGGCATTTATCTCTCGGAGCGTTGGCCAAAGGATAATGCGAAGCCAAGGCGAGTCTTGGATGTCAGCCAGGTAACTCAAATAGACATTCTAGAAGAGTATCAACTACTCTTAGTCTTGGCGAACAAAACCCTGTCCTCTTATCCGATGGAAGTGCTTGAAATAGGAGAGGGCCAGAACACAACAGCGAAGAGGCCCAAGAAGATTCAAGGCCATGCGAATTTCTTCAAAGCTGGTATTGGACTTGGTCGCCATCTGGTCTGCTCTGTCAAAACTTCTGCCCTGTCAACTACTATTAAGGTATACGAGCCCATGGACAACTTGACAAAGGGAAAGAAAAAGTTGAAGATGTTCCAGAGTGGTCAAGACACCTTAAAACTCTTCAAAGTTCGTATACTCCTTGCAATCAGTGCAATATACCTTCTGATATCATTCTAATAACACTTCTAGGAATATTATATCCCCGCCGAATCCTCCTCGATTCATTTTCTCCGTTCCACGCTCTGCGTTGGCTGTGCCCGCGGTTTTGAGGTTGTTAGTCTTGAGACTACCGAGACACAGTCTCTCCTAGATCAAGCCGACACTTCCCTAGACTTCGTGGCACGCAAGGAAAATGTTAAACCCATTCATATCGAACGACTGAATGGCGAATTCCTTCTCAACTACAGCGACTTCTCATTCTTTGTCAACCGCAATGGCTGGCGTGCTCGTCCGGACTGGAGGATTTCATGGGAGGGTAATCCCAATGCCTTCGCACTCTCTTACCCTTATATCCTCGCTTTCGAACCGAACTTCATAGAAATCAGACACTTCGAGACGAGCGAGCTAATCCACATCATGACTGGGAAGAACATTCGCATGCTGCATTCCTCCACAGGAGAGGTACGTCGAAGAAGAGTAACCCATACCGATGCAGCTATACTGATTTATCTCTAGATACTGTACGCCTACGAAGATGAAACAGGTGAAGACGTAGTAGCCAGTTTGGATTTCTGGAATGGCAAGCCGCAGCATTAGTTGAAACAGAGATGGACGAAATGAGAGATAACTTTTTGTTCTTTCAAGTTTATTTTGATCGCTCTTAGACCGGTCTTTTGCCATTCCGAAAGGCATTCGATCTCGCTTCCTTAGGCATTCCGCTCTTCTGTATGAGCTTCTTGCATCTTCTTTCTCCTTTCTAATACCTCTATGTTATTGATTTGATCTGTATCAAGTCAGCCTTTTTATCTATCACCATTTACCTATTTCCCACTGTGTACAATGAAGCGCAAATACCACATGTTTATTGTTATTTGTCACTTGTGTGCCCTTTTCTTTCTTCCTTTTTCGCCCGTGTTGTTTGCATTCAAAGTATAATCTCTTTCCCCAGGTCATGTCAACCTGGTGTATGTCTTCTTCATACCATTCAAGTTACCCATAGCAAATCTACATACAATGGAGGGGAAAGCTGGTGCTGACCCATTTATCATTGAGCTTATTCTTGGTTATCTTTTTACCTTACTTTAGTTCCCCTTCACCGTCTTTTCGTTCTCCCCCTTTCTTTAGTAAGAGCTGGGATGCGATAGAATTGTAATCGGCTTTGTGGCCACTAGCACTTCCGGATCAGTCGAACTAGAGGGATAATGATCAGAATCATTGAAATCTAGGAAGTTTGTTAAAAGATCTGGTGTGGTCCAGACCTACCCCGGCTCTTGGCATTTTTACCTTGCATCATCAATCCTTGTATGCGACCTACGCCAGCCATACAAGCTGTAAGGTACTTTTCTTCCTCATGTACTACTATTCAACTAGGAGACATAGAATAATAAGAGACAAGACAAGACATAAGCCACAACACAAATGATAAAATGACAAAAGAGGGAATCTTGCTGCGCTGCTGAGATTGGGACAGGTGTCATTGATGATAAGAGTGAAAAAGGAACAAAGGGCGGAAGAGATAAAAAAAACAAAAAAGAAGTATATAAGATGGCAAAAGGAAGGAAGTTATGCAGGTGCTCCAGTGACAACTGTCAACGATTAAAAGATGCTATCTTTGACCCCGAGCATCACAAACACGGGCTGCGAAACGAGACAAGGCTCCAGCCGAATGGAAGAAGGCATAGAAGAAATCAATGAGAGCCGGAAAAGTAGGTGGGGAACTGCAGCAAAGTTTTCATCGCCTCTTGTCCGAATCCCTCTTCGTAGGAAAGGGAAGAATGGCGCCAATCAATCAACGGAGCGTTGCATTTTCCCTTCCCCCCTCTCAAACGAAGTTATTAACGTGAATAAGAAAATCAATATTAACCCCATTGGATACAACCGCCGCGCCATAAATTCCATTACGTCGACACGGTCGGTGCCAAATGCGCAACGTAAGACTAGTCTCTGACAAGTTTGAATTAAGCATCACCATTGGCGACGTCCTGGCTGCTAGACTCCCGTGCCATACGAGCCTCGATCTCCCTCAGCTGGCTCTCACGAGCCAACAATTCCTGGCGCTTCTCAGCAATCTCACGCTGCACCCGGAGCTCGATCTCGCGGAGTTTCTCCTCCTCACGACGGAGTTGTTCTTCCTTCAGGCGGACAGACTGTGATGCTAGGTCTTCTGGGTTCATCGACGAATCTTGGGTACTGCTAGAGGGGTCAGTATCCTGCAACATTAGCACAAGGGTAGGAGTGGATAACGTACGGAGTGGCACCGTCAACGCTCTTACTGAGCTTCTCGGTACGGTAGTTTTCGTAAAGGAAGTCGTGGGTGATCTCCTTCAAATCCGCAAGGTGGCTGTGAAGAAGAGCACTTCGGATGGCCAAAAAATCAGAGTGGCGAGGGTTTTCAACCTCAACAACACCCCAAGGATATTGCCTGGCTCGTACTTTCCGGCCATCGATTTCCACAAAGTCGTCAGAACCAACGATGGCAAACGGCATAAGCCCCCGTAGTTCGGCGTTCTCCTCCACGGTATCCTCATCATCCTCCTCAATATCATAAGGGAAGTTATAGACAGGGATGCGGTAATGCTCAATATCCTCCATGATGAGCTTCTTGGACTCAGCCAGTTCGGCAGGAGTTAGGGAGTCAGCCTTTCCGATGACGGGGATGACGTTGACACGAGGCGAAAGACGCTTCATCAATTCGATATCCAGCTCACGGAGGCCATGGCCAGTCGGTGTGATGAAGTACAGAAGGACGTGGACACGGTTGTCCCTGAAGCGGGGGTTTCGCTTGATTCGAGATTCTTCGGCAAGGATATCATCGTACTGGCGCTCAAGGTATCCAACAATCTCACCAAAGCTGTAAACCGGTCAGTCTTGCAAGCGGCGAATCCAGCACTAGCAGCGTTCACATGCCTTGCTTCATTATCAATCTGGTCGCCAAATCCGGGGGTATCGACAATAGTGAGAGAGATTCGGGTGCCTTCGTCATCCAATTCAAGTTCTTCGGGCCGCCCAATTAGCATACAGCCATTCCAATGTCGATTCGAATATCGACTTACCAACCGTAACCGGCTTGATGCGGACACCCTCCTCAACATGAGCATTGGCAGCATCATCAGCGTCCTTGCCCTCCAGAACTTGCTTGCCACAGAGGGTGTTGACGAAGGTAGTACGGCCTGTCAGAATAGCAATTGGTCAGTTCCCACACGGGAGTAAAGGAGAGCAGAGTATGGGGCAATTCCAATACGCACCAGTTCCGCTGGCACCACAGACCATCAAACAGAACTGGATACCCTTCTTGACATTCTTCTTGCGACGGAGCTTGATCTGTTTATAGGACATTGAACTCATGATCAGTAACTCATGTGAAGTAGATTGGGTAGTAGTGTCTGGAGAGAGGGACCCATTCAGGGATAATTGTACGTTTGGTGAAGGTCGAGAAGGGGCAAATGGTTGATATGTTTAAGTAGCGAGTGTGGAAAGGGGAAGCAAGTAACATACCGCGTTGAGAGCCGACGACATGGTGGGCTAAATAAGGAGAGAACGTGGGGAGAAAAGGGGGGAACAAGAAAGAAGAGAAGGAAGTTGGAAGAAAGCGAGCGGCTAAGCACAAAAAGTGGTTTTGGCTAAGGAAAGGACCGGGAGAAGAAGGTGAATGGAGGATGGGATAAATCGCTGCTCTCCTGAGGTCGAATGAGCAGCAGACAAGTTGAAGTGAGAGGAAGAGAGACGTTACCTTACTTCGCCCATTAGGGGGAAAGTGGTTCTCCCTTAGTTTGTTTAGTTTAGCTCCGGTACAATAAGGCACTCAGGCTGTCCCTGTATGGTATCATGTACTATACAAACACTGTATCACTGATACAAACATCGCTGACAGGAGCGTTACCCCCCTTTCCTTTTCTGAGCTTTCCCGGGCCAATCACGTCTACCGTACGCTTCTCCAGGTTGAACTTCAGTCATGAACAGAACCAGTACCGTATTGTCAGGTACCTTCGACAGTGGTACCTGACTTCTCCTAATAATTTACCTGTCTGATATGGACATGAGGATCATCAATTATTGCTCTCTATTTAGAATCGCAATTGTGACAGATGAGGATACCTAGTAGCTTGCTAAACTTAGCATTGGGTCGGAACTCGTCTCATTCTCATATATATATATATATATTTTTTTTTTACAATAGCCCTGTTCATTGTTGAATTCATACTTTATTGGCTTGATCCGACCATTTCTGAGTCCCCCAGTCCATATCCTTTTCAGGGGTTGAGGAACATCCAATGGAAGAATCCGTGGGTCGCTGCGGGCCGCTCAAATGGTACTGAAAACGCGCCGGGTACATACATACAATACACAGTACAACCTAATGGCCGTTAGTAGTGGTCACCTTAAGCAGGAAGCTTGTCTACTTCAATAAACACGACTGATTGATCTCTAAAAAAAAAAAAAAAAAAATGGGTATTTTATGCATATTCTAGGTGATACAAGAAAATGATCTCTGTGGCGCTAGCTACTACCGTCATTCTTGAATATTCCTCATGATCTATTTCGGGCTTTCTTCCGTTAGGGCAACAATAACTCTATGCAGTGTTCACTCGATCTCCAGTGGAGATGCGCAAAGGGGCACTAGTAATTAATGCTGGTACTGCATTGATATACTTAAAGCATAACAGCTAATCTTCATCAGCTTAAGCTTCTAGTAGGCGTACCTGTTGTAATCCGGGGAATAGTTATATCATTTAAAAGTCCTAGATATATATGTACAGCGTTTGTAGTACGACTACTACTGACCCGTTACTATCCGCATAGTCCTCTTACACTGTAGTTAGATAGGGTATGGTCTTCTAAGAAAAGTGCGGATGTATGTACAGGCAGAGTAGATGACGTTCAAATATAGGCAGAGAAATGTAACCCGGAAATTACCATGATAAGTTAGGATGTAACTTAAAATCAATCTTAGCCTAAAAAGGCAACGTCCCATCGATGCAATGGTGGCACGGTCATGGTCCGTGGAGGGTCAATCTGAGACGCAGAAAGAAAGAGCAACGAGGGGTGAGAGGAAAAGAAACGATAAGGGCGGGATTTGAACTTGTGGTTGTGGTGGTGGTGGATGTACAACTTAGTAACCTGAACCTAGACCTGGCGGCCATCGACTCATTGGCTGTTTGTTTCATCATACTCTTCCCATACCTAATCCGGGGGAGACCAACTCATCTTGCCTAAGCCAGCGAATGCCTCCCTCAACTCAGCATCAACGTTCCTGGTTAGTAATCCAGTTGGTGACCTCTGCTATTTAGAGGTGATAAAGCTGCCTGAATGCACTCAATATCTACTTGGGTACTTTCCGTTATAGCATCGGTTTCAGTCTCCTGGCTCGATAACCATCATGAATACCCGTCAGGTTATTGATGAATCCGTGGGGCCATTCTCCCTTTCCGCGACCTTCAATAATGACAACAGCTGTTTTTCTGTTGGCCTTGATACGGGGTTCTGTGGTATGTCTTCCAATTACGCATCAGAATTACCTTGGGGGAATAACCAAGCTGAGAACAGAATGACCTGTTGTAGTCTTTGATGCCGACCCTTGTGAGCTGAAAGTATCAAGAGGTATGCAAGCTCCGTTGGCCTTCATACCCAAGCCCGGTCCGTGTAGTCGCCTCCATGCCGCTGACTTCATGTATCTTGTAGACTTCAATGCAGGCATCGGTGTCGCGGTGATGCTTGGACAGACAAATTACTTAGCCATCGTTGGTGGAGGAAGGCAACCTAAGTTTCCCCAAAACAAGGTGGGTAGACTACCACGTTTCTAGCACTGCAACACTCGGCTTTTGTGTACTCATGGCGCATCTCCATAGCTGGCTATCTGGGATGATGCCAAACAGAAAGCGGTCATTACTCTAGAGTTTCGTACCTCTGTACTGGGTGTCCGTTTGTCAAAATCGCGAATTGTCGTCGCTTTGCTGAACAGCATCCACATCTTCGCATTTTCAAATCCCCCGCAAAAGCTATCTGTCTTTGAAACAACAGATAATCCGATGGGCCTAGCCTGCTTGGGGCAGAAGCTGCTTGCTTTCCCTGGACGGTCTCCCGGACAAGTTCAATTAGTTGAGCTAGAAACAGGGAACGTCAGCATCATACCTGCCCACAGCTCACCATTACGTGCTATGACGCTGAGCCCGGATGGAGAGGTGCTTGCAACAGCGAGTGAAATGGTATCGTCCGCGAACCCTTGACTATAAAATAGATCTATCACTGACTATTACATTAGGGAACTCTGGTGCGGGTATTCTCCACCAGCAATTGCACGAAAATGGCTGAACTACGGCGGGGGGTCGATCAGGCAGTGATATTCTCTCTCGCCATCTCGCCTTCGAACAATTTATTGGCCGTAACATCGGACAAGTCTACATTACACGTCTTTGACCTCCCTCACCCACGAAATCCTTCGCATCGCAATCCACTAGCATCCCAATCATCGGAAGAGGGAACGAACCAGAAATGGGGCATCCTTGGGAAAATCCCGCTGCTTCCTAGGGTTTTCTCTGATGTTTACTCTTTTGCAAGTGCTCCTTTTGAGATTGGTGATGAATCGGCACTAGGTTCTCATTATGTGCCACCTCTTGGGGCCTCATTTGGGAGACCTCTTAAAGGTGTGATAGGATGGCCCGACGACCAAACAATTCTCGTTCTGGGATCAGGCAGGGACGGACGCTGGGAGAAGTTCGTCCTTCGTGAAGACGGCGATGGAAAGCGCTACTGTATGCGGGAAGGCTGGAAAAGATACTTAGGAGGCGGTTGAAATGGAGTTCTCCGCAAAATTATGCGGGAAAGAGGTCTAGCATTAAGAGTACTACTTATGCGCGTCTTTCTGGGACAATGGTGTTTGTTCCCGTTACAAGCAAAGGACCATTTGTCTGGCAAATGCTTGAGGTCAACGTCGCAGTATGAGACCTGACAGGCTTTTTTCTGCATATGGCAGATAACGGACGTCAGAGCATCTACTTCAATTGGTGGCTGTTATCCCACGCTTTAGCTGATCCGTGCATTCTTTCATCATTAAGATGATGGGCATCTGGCTCTAAGCTAGCGGCTCATCAATTGTGCCCCAGCGACCATGTAGAGAATATGATCAAATCTGTCACCTTTTCATAGAAAGCATTACCACACGTTAGAGATTTATCGGTGTCGGTCCTCTCTATCTCGATTCCGCCGTGGTTCTGGCGATCGCGATCCCACTGGCGTCCTATCTCTGTAGCTTCTCTCCTTCCTTGCTGGCGATCTGTCCCTATAAGATCGCTCTTCTCTCGAGCGCGACCGTCGATTTCGGGTACCCCTCTCCCGTGAACGGGGGCGGTCCTCATCATGCCGGCGGCGATGGTGGCGGTGACGATGATGGCGACTCGACCTTTCCCTACTAGATTCTCGTCTGCGGGATGGTTTTTCTCGGCTAAGCTTCTCCAGTGCTCGCGCTATTTCCTCCTTCTTCTCCTGTATGAGATATTCCTTCATCGGGTCCTCTTCATCGTGGTTCACCATTAACTCCTCAAGCTCCTTCTCTTCCTTCAATAGAGGTCGTCTTCGGGGCTCGTCTTCACTGGTTCTCCTCTTTCTCCGCCTTCGTCGCTCATCATCTGTATCTCCATCATCTGCGCTCTTAGCGACTGCGTCGCCCATCAGTTTTGCAACATTATCCCCTTCCTCTTCATCATCTCTCCTCTTATATCTCACGTGGTCCACGCGCAACATTCTTCCCAGGACTGTGGATCCACCCAAGTTATCAACGGCAAGGTCTGTACTGCGCTGGTCTTCATATTTTAGAAATGCAAATCCTCGACTCTTCCCAGTTTCTTTGTCGCGCACGAGATTCACGTGAACTGGTTCGCCATACTGCGAGAAGATTGTCACAATATCACCCTCGGAGAGGTCGAATGGCAAACCACCGATGTAGATGTATGCTGTGTCTCGGTAATCGGCGTGCCAGGACGCTTCAGGTGGGCTGTATCAGTTAACTAGTGTTAGCAGGATATCCTTTAGGGGACGGGATTCCAATCTAGAGCGAAAGTACCACGCACATTGCATTTTCAAGTTCGCGCTTATTGAGCGACTGGATCTGACGGATAGCGTTCATTATTACAATGCGACTTCCGAGTGAGTGAGCGAGATAAGCATATATCACGCTTTCGGAAGGAGAGTAGACCTGTATATAGCTGAACGTGCTGGGGTAGATCTTTCTGGCGCAAAAGATAGATAGATAGCTACTACGTCTCGGAGAACGGGACTAAGCTGCAAAGAGATCAATCACGGGCGGCCTCCGCGGGAGGTCCCACCCAAGAACGGCGACACTTGCAACTATTGTTTACAACAAAATAACTTGTAATTTCCCCCCTCTGCGGAACAACTCTTCCTCGCAACACCCTTGGAAATTTCAACATCTTCATAGGCGGCTGCTAGCTATATTGAAGACATTTTTTTCTTCTCGGGAACAGATCTTGTCTACGGTTCTGTCTGAACGGCTAACAGAGTATACCGACTACGGATCCATATCCCCTGACACTGTTCCGACCGCTGTTCCATTATTTCACCGATCTTGAGAATTCGTGGTCCACGCGTTAAAGTCGTCGGAATATTGACAGGGCTGTCTCGCGACCGCTTGGGATGGTCCGCGCCGGCTAAATACAGTCGAAATTGGACAGACAATGTTCACTTCAAGTCACAATCCCGGGCCCAAGCTCGGGTCGGGAAACAACAGTCGACCGTCGAGCAAGGATGGCCCGAAGAAGAATATCTGGTCTTCTATGTTAGATAGCGTCGCCAACGGAAAGCGCTTACCGGAAAAGAATCTTCTCATCCTAGGTATACAGCTTCGACCTCCCTGATGCTCACAGAATGGCCCAGTGTGTCGCTAATCAGGTATATATGTTTTTCAGGAGGTACCCCCGAGAGCCAAAGAGAGTTTTTAGACACACTGTCTGCCGACACATCAGACCCCAACCTGTCAAATGACCGGCGGAAGGGAAGGGTACCCCCGGTTGCCAATCAGTTCGCTTTGGGTTATACCTACCAAGATGTTCTAGATGCTGACCAAGAAGGTAAATATGATCATACTTACACACCTTCAAAGGCATTTCCGCGCTTTTGAATAGAGCTAATGTGTAGTTTAAAAGATACTTTGGCACGTGTCTCTGCCTATCTACTCTCCGAACCCTCTCTATCTTTTGCGCCCCTTCTCAAACCGCTTTTGACCGCCCAATCTGTCCCGGAGACGCTGGTCGTGATCCTGCTAGACTGGTCAGACCCTTGGACATGGGTCCGGCGGCTAAGGGAATGGGTCCGCCTTTTGCGACATGTACTCATTTCTCTAGATGATGAGACGAAAATCGTGATGGAAGAAACTATGACAGAGTGGAGGGATCGAAAGAGGGGCATGGATCCCAGTTCAACAGGGGCACAAGGGCTGACCAGCTCGGGTGGTCCGGTCACGATACCTTTGGGGCCCGGCGAATGGGACGAGGGGCTAGGAATTCCTATGTGTGTGGTCTGTCAGGGAGTACGTAGTGCCCGGAACACCTTACATGCGAACAGCATCGTTTGAGGGGATAATTTATTGACGGTGTCAATTGCTGCAGGCTGATAAGATCGAGAAACTGGAGAAGGACCATGGCTGGCACGAGGAGGAATTCGATTTCATTCTCCAGTTCATGAGAACGATTCTTCTTAAACGTGAGTTTTTATTTTTATCTTTATTTTTCTTTATTTATTTTTTTTATAACCCCCTTTTGTGCCTCTTATGATCTCGAGCGACTCTCTAATTGCTAGCAGATGGCGCATCACTTATCTATACGACACCTTTTCTAGCCAACTCGCTTCAGAGCTTATTACATTCGTCGCTCGGTATACACTCGCTCCTGAAGAGACAGTCCCTCAAACACAACGTGATTGATCGCGATAAGATCCTAGTACCTTCAAACTGGGACTCCTGGGGAAAGATTCGAATTATTAGGGAGGGATTTGATATGGAAGGAGTATCAACAGCATGGTCGATTGAGATTCAAGATCCGCCAGAACCGCTCTCTGGTTCGCCAATAGATGATGATAAGCCTCAAGGCGAAAATGCAGCCGGTCTGGATGATGGAACAAGCGCCGTGGCTATCTTCGAACAAACGATCAAAGACCCCAAACGAGACGCATCCATCACACATCCTGGTAGTCAATATAGCAAAAACAAGGTTGAGGTCGACACATCCGACATGCAAAGCTTCCTGACAAAACAGTTGGAGGTCCTAGAACAGTTAAAAATTGAAGACGAGAAGGATCGCACAGCTAAACCAGTGCCCCAGCTTGAGATGTCACCGCTAGATGATAATGGCCGAGTGAATGAGCACATCGGGCCTGTCCAATTCAATATGGGCGGCATTCAGGTGGATGCTGATGATATGCTAAGGAAACTTAAGGTGAGTGGCGACTTCAGCGGCGCTTGTCTTGTTCGGAGTCGTGTCGTTAACCGCCTGATCCATCATTTAGGAGAGAGAGGCCAATCGATCCCAGAGGAAGGATACCCTTTCGGCACCCTCTGGAGAGAAATCGCACAACCAAGCTCTGGCAAACTTCTTTGCAGGCTTGGTCAAGAAGCCTGGCGGAAGCCCTCGCGGGAGTCCGTCGGCATAGTCTCGTGCTTTTCGGTTGATGTTTTTTGGATTGTACTTTTATTTACCCTCGCGCACCGTACATACTCCAGGCATCGAGGATATCGGCTTAGCGACACTCATTGTCATTGTTTTTTGATACCGGAATGGCTTTAGGCTGGGTTAGGAGTCGGAGAGGCGGCGGCGGATTACCCATAAGACTATTTTCCTTGATCCCCTTTGAACTATCTGTATTTCAATTGGATGATATATCCTCTACAGCTACAAAACATTAATGGGAATTGCCCGATTTACTGGATGAAATGGACTGCTCCATACTTTACCCGTGTTAAGGTGTAGGATATGACCATCATATACCAACATTAAACGCCGGGGAACATCCATCCATGACAACCCACGGCTGCAATAGCAGCTAGCGTGATCTCTACAGCAGTGTCATCGTTATCGCGAGTTGTTCGAGTCTGCCAAAGATTTACCATGTCATTGGAAAATTGGAAGACTTAATATGCATAGATTTGGTTGAAGCATTAAGCCCGCCAATACACATAGCCACTATCCGTATTGTATGTGTCTAACATATAGTATACGAAGGCCATAAAAAAGAAAGTCGGTCCAATAGAAAATTCCCATTGGATATTTGACACCTGAGCGGTATGTCCCAGATGAGTATCTGGGAAAGATCAGAAAAAACATGGAGACGCGGGGAATCGAACCCCGGACCACTCCCATGCTAAGGGAGTATTATACCACTAAACCACATCCCCAATTGGATGGAAGATGCCTAGTCTAAATGTTATATAGATCAAAATTATATTCAAAGACTCAAGAGAACCACTCATACTCGAGATAGTACCAGAACATGGCCCTTGTATTATCGTGTTTATTTGGTAAGAGCCTAAAAAGAAAGTGAAAGCAGTCTTTGCGTAATTAGAACATCTCTACAGAGTAAAATACGGAATCAACCTCTATTGCCATGGATTTCCTAGTGGTTTCAACTCTCGGAGAACATGGTACATATTCACTCGTAGTTTCCTCCAGTAAAACGCCGACATATCTACATCCCATACTTTTGATAATCTGTTTCGATCAGCAGGTACACGTCTCCGAAGCCACGACGGAAGAATAAGACCGAGGGGGGCCTGAAACACGACGCAGATCATGACTGGATTTTACTCCGAAGTCCGGATGGTGAGGACAATCTTTACGTATACCAGGTTGGAACCGGCAAATGCCGAGAAGCCACCGACCCACCAAGCGTTACACCTTAACAACTCACAACTCGCAGGGCTGGGGGCGCATCCTCGCGTCTGGGGCCTGGGGGACTGAAGCGATCGAATATGACCAACAGGGATACGAGACGGGCTCTCAGACGGGGCCCGGTGCCGTTTCATTTGCGTCGTGTGTGCAAAGCACACTAGATTTATACCAAGCCCTTCAAACGTAATCCTTTTTCCCACTTGATCAACCAACTATTTCCCACCCACCCCCCCCCCCCCCCTTGTACATACATAGAGAGAGAGAGGGGAAGAGAGAGAGAGAGAGAGAGCCTGGGTGCTGGACTCCATGCTTGTCGCCAAAAATTCATGAAGAAATTTATCTTGATTTTCTTACCTTCACACACTCTTTCATTTGATCTTACTTGGTTCTAATCTATTCCTACTTCATGCTACTTTCTCTGTCCGGTCTTTTCCTTCTTATCCGTCTAGTTTCCTTTCCATGAGAGAATGATCTTCCCCATTGTTGCACTACTCCAGTTGGTGCTTACGGCATTTGCACAAACTAGCGCCAATGACGACTTAATGTCCTTTGTGACGGTAAGCTCGAACTATCGAAAAATGCCTGCCATGGAATCCGCAAGATACCGCTGCTAAAAAACAAGGGGAACCCCGTCTAGCTCCCGGATGTCAGGGCGTTAAAATATGAAGTGTACTACAAGGACCGCGATCGCGTCAGCCCGGGCTACTGGTTCGTCGCGCCATATGGGAAAATCGACCCGGAACCTCCGTCGCAACAATATAAACCATTCCAGATCGGACCCTATATTTATGATGGCGATGGGGCATGTCTCACTTTCTAAGTCCCTACCTTGAGTCCCACACCCCGCAATCCCGCCTAAATCAACGACTAACCGATGCCCTGCGCTATAGATGCTCATTTGGGCTGGCTCGCCCATGTTTGATAACCGCAACATCTTCGATTTCAAGGCTGTCCACAGCATTGGTGACAAACCACACCTGTCGTTGGTCTGGCAAATCGCATACGATCACTCGGACAATGGATATGGCGTTATACTAGATAATGCCTATGACATCAAAAAGAAGATTCCGATGCCGGACGAGTACGGCGCGTTTGATATACACGAGTTCAATATCCTCGACGATGGCAAAACAGCTATGGCCATCACCTACCGGGAACATGAAATCGCTTTGGACACGATGGATCGTCCTGGCGAGCATACGTATGTTTTGTCTGGCGGGTTTGTCAAAATAGATTTGGGCTCGGAAAAGATTAATTATGTCTGGGATGGTGTCGACAAAGTTGCCCTGAGTGAATCTGTCACGGTCAACAAGGAGACCCCTCCCGTGGGGGCACCCGGATGGGATTATGTCCATATCAATGCAATCGACAAGAACGACGATGGCGACTACATTATCTCTTATCGGTTTACCAACACGATCTACATGGTTTCCGGCAGGGATGGCAATATTATGTGGCGGCTGGGCGGGCAGTACACTGACTTTGAACAAGACTTCACATTCTCCAAGCAGCACGATGTGAAGTTCATTGAATCTAATGGGACGCACCATGTCATTTCGATCCTTAATAATGCCTCTGATGAATACAGCAATGACGAGGACGTATCGTCGGCTCTTTTCATCGAGCTGGATACCAGCGCATCCCCCAAGACTGCTAAGGTTATCCGACGCTATAACCGTCCCGATGGTGGCCTCACCCGTCTCCGTGGCAATACTCAGCTACTCACAAACGACAACGTGTTTGTTGGATGGAGCGAAAGGGGCTATATTTCTGAGTTCTCCCCCGAAGGTGACACTTTGCTAACGGCAAACTTTGCCTCCTCGCGCTATTCGACCTATCGTGCATACAAGTTTGAGTTCACCGGCCGCCCTAGTGCACCTCCTGATCTGGTTGCCTCTGTCTGGGGCACTGATCAGACGGATCTCTCGACTACCTTTTATGTCAGTTGGAATGGTGCCACCGATGTCGCTGGATGGAACTTCTACGCGCGGGCTGCGAAGAATGGCCACCCTATCCTTATCGGTACCGCTAACAAGACCGATTTTGAGACGATGTTTATCGCCCGCGGGTACCTGGACTGGGTGACCGCCGAAGCGGTTGATCGCGAAGGCCGAGTCCTTGGCACTTCTCGGGTCCAGAGAAGCAAGATCCCCGATAACTGGGCCGCAGCTGGATTCATGGGCGATCTTAAAACCCTTAGACCAGATGATCCCAAGGCTCCCAAGTCGAACGATAACAAGCAGATAATTGCTGGAGAGGCTGATAGCAACAACAACAACAACAACTTACAATCCTCACAGCCGGTTGATGCGGATGTGAAGCAGATCGCCCAGCTGGCACATGAAACGTATGACCTCGTCCGAAACGTCAGTGGTGTTTTCGTCCTCATCGTACTTTGCGGCATAGTGTCTGGTATCGCAGCCAGCATCTATCTCTTGATCCGCCGTCGGAAAACGCAGCCTTACAAGCATGTCCCATCCGATGACATTCCAGATGAGGAAATCCGCCTCCATTCTGTTGAGTGATCTGCTGGCTGTTGTGTCCTATCTGTTACAGCCAAGGCCTCTCATTTTTGGGTGATTTATGTACATTATACCCTTCGATACCTATATACATACGCATATCATTTATACATCATGTACATTAAATATTGATACTTCTCGAAAGGCGCCAAATCTAGCAGTTAGGCTGTCAGACAGCCCTGTGTAGACCTACAAACACGCCCTTAGCCCGCTACCTACCCAACGTCCTCCAGGATGGAGTGACCGTACAAATTACCCGATAGGGCACCCCAGTTTAAGGTAGCCAGGTACCACTTCTCGCCCCGTGGCTACCTGAATGCATACGTAGGCTCGGAACCGTGCCGGTATATGTGGTTATGGATCCAAGCATACCTTCGTTGAAGAATACCAGCAGCGTCGGGTAGTAGAAACATGCCAGGGGTGCCAATTGTCAGGAAGTTAGTATCTTTCTTATGCTCAATAGTTGTAGAGAGGCAGTATATACTATAGGTCTGCTTGCGTTGGAAGTTTGGCGTTCAAAAGGACCTATCTACGGATCTTCCATTGTGTGGGCAGCTCGGCTCCGGGAGGGCGAGTTCACATTAAGCAATATTCGAAGTTCGAGGAGTGTCGTAGATGCCTACAGAGTGTTAAAAAGAGAAAAAAACTATGTAGGGCAAAAAAGATGGAGACGCGGGGAATCGAACCCCGGACCACTCCCATGCTAAGGGAGTATTATACCACTAAACCACATCCCCAATTGGATGGAAGATGATTCTCTAGAATGCTACATGAGGGAAATCTAACTTAAAGTATATAACACATTGATCATCAGCCTTGAAGACGGCCATATCTTGGTGGCTATTTATGGTTTCTTTTACTATAAGGATGAGCTATAATGGCATATAACCCATGTTACTCATGAGTATGGCATGAAACTACTGCTGACTTCTCATCGTGTAGTTGTTGTTCGTGTATTAGTTCCGGGTGTATAGGGCATATACTACTTCTCTCCATATATATATCTGAGTCCCCCACGGTGACACCCTCGGACGACAATACCTACCACTGGGGTAAAATGCGCACCTCTACCACCGAATAGCCACCAGGCGTCTACCCAAATATGAATCGCAAACGGACCCACCACGCTCCCAGCAAAATAACAAAAAAATAAAATAAAAGCGGCAATTGCCAACCTACAGATAGTCTGCATCGCTTCAATGGTCAACACTTAGTCTGACCCAGGCACAAGCCATCGAGTCACCATGATTACGCACAACAAGGGAAACTAGCGACCGAAATCACACAACACAAATTATACCACTACCTGTCTCGAGACAATCGGATGCATTGCAAAGCGTCACTTTCATATCACTGCGGGGTTGTCCCCATTCCCCCCAACGCAGCCCCGTATATAACACGAATGGCAACGCCGACTGTCAATACCACAGCACAGAGAGGATCGATGCCTATACTATCTCTAGGACCCATAGATGAGGAACATACCACGTAGAGCCATGGATTTGACGAAATGACCCGAGGAACCGGCATCTCACTTGGAAGTTGAGATAGCGGAACAAATCTGCTAACGAAAACCACGGATGTCAATCGTTCATTCTTAACTTAATCGAACCGGTCGAGGCACTTAATATAGTGTGCCAGACGGGTATATTCTCCAGAATTTCCGGAGCTAACTGGCATGTATCGTAATACATACTGTCGTAGTACAACTCATGGAGAATGTAGTATATTTCTATCGGACGAAGCCGTCATAAGCTAGGGCTTAGCGTGGTTGATACTTATTTTAGGGTGATAGAGCATTATATTCTAGTTGTATTTCAACAAGTTGGGGATGTGGTTTAGTGGTATAATACTCCCTTAGCATGGGAGTGGTCCGGGGTTCGATTCCCCGCGTCTCCATCTTTTTTGGACTTTTTGATTTACAGTCCCGTGTCCAAAGAATGCTTTCCTCCTTTGTCATTATTCCTCAGGATTTCATTCATACCTGCCCGTGTCCTCTCCCTGCCCAACCACCAGAGAGTAGGCAATTACATCGACGTGTATACTTCTACAACCGTGATCTAGTTCAAGGTTCCAATACTTTCGTTGTCAAACTAAACAAATAACATATCAATTATCCTATCCAAACAGCAGCGGGGAGGCAGAACTACGCCCACCCTGCGCAGTTTATACTATACAGCTATATATGATATAATGGAGAAACTCTACCAATTCTCCCACACAGCGTCTGGCAGGACCTTCCTCATGATAGCCCAGTGCTCCAGAGCACCCTGGTCCTGCCACCTATTAAGCTTACCAGTTTCCTTGGCCCTGAGGACAGGCCGTCCACCGGTAACAGTGGTGAAAATAGCTGGGTCAATCTCATGCTTGGGCACGAGGTATGTCTCACGGAATTTGCTGTCCAGGAAGTCGGCAGGGACAGGGTCCCTGAAACGAAGAGGGGTAGCAGAGTCCTTCTTACAGAAAATGACCATGTTCGTGAAATCTCCGTTGCCTTCTTCGCCTGCATCCTCACGGAAAAACCGGCAAGAGGGGAAGACCGCCTGGATGGTGCGGACGGTGAGGGCAGCCGGATAAAGGGAGAGGTCGCCCGCATAGTTCTGTTAAGGGTTAGTGTGAGCATGGGAGGTCGATTGGATATGAAATTACCATTGCGATGATACCGTCCTCCCTAAGGAGAGAGTTGAGGCCTTCGAGGAACTCAATGGAGAAGAGCTCAATTGGTTCTGCGCCGCCAGTGAACACATCGTGGACGATGTAATCATATTGAGCGGGCTGGGGAGTTTTCAAAGCGCGGTCAACGAACAGTGTGGCATCCTCGATGGCTGCAATGTGGTTAGGTGGGAGGTGGAAGTATTTGCTGGCGAACTTGTGGACGACAGGGTCAATCTCGACAATGGTGGTTTCGATCCCATGGGTGATGAGCGCAGCAGGTGTAGTACCGACTCCAAGCCCACTGTGACACAGTTAGCTTGATGAAATAGGGCGATTCGGATTTGACTCACATGACAAGTGCCTTGCTGTCTGCGTCTACTCGGTGAGCTCCGTGGCCCGTTTCCGCCAGCCGGACGGCCTCGAGCAAAGAGAAAACCGCATAAATCGGGTCCTGAACCTTGGGCTTGTAGTTGCGATAGGTCTTGGTCCATTGGCCTCCAAGAAGGCTATGGTCACATCGCATCACACGGAAACCATCCTCTAGGTTATCCAAAACCGATATATAACCGGTTGAGGACTCCTGCCGATCCACTAGCGCAAATCCCTCTTCATTAAGTGCGGATCTGAGCCCTGAAGTTGTGATCCCCAAAGGCAGATGCACATTAGAAGTGAGTGTGAAGAGGATAGACGGAATGGCCAAGAGGAGCCACTTAGATGGAATGACGGCAGAACACAAAATTGCAACCAAGAGTTGGAGGCCCGTGCTCGAGAAGAGCCAAAATGAACCGATAAACCTCGCAATGAATGATTTTGCAAGTTTCTCTCCGAAAGAATAGACGACATACGAGCTGATGAGGGGGATATGCTCCGTGGCAATATCACCGTAACGTTCAAGGTTGAGGCCAGCTTGCACCAATTTGGCGGCACAGGCGACAGAGAGCAAAACAAAAGGATAGAAAGCAATTACCTCAGTAATCACGGCACCGGTAGGGTTCCCAAACGAGGAGCTCTGCTGGAGCAAAAAGTACTGGATGGTGGGATACCAGAATGCGACGACTGGAAGTAGATACACCGCCCGGCGGTTGGTTACCTGCTGAATGAAATCCTTGAGGAACCACCCAAGACCAGCAGTGACGGCAACTCCATATCCATGGAAGATTTGCGACGGAGCAGAGCCGTACACCGGAGCCAAGGTCAGCACAAACACAGGCGATGAGAAAGCGGCGAGGGCCAGCAATGCCGCACCTCTCCACAGTCTTCTCGAGTTGACCTGCTGGATAATTTCTTCAAAAGACGACATGGCGTCGCACCTCCACAGGCTGCTGCTTCTGGCCTGTAAGTCGCACAGAAACGTTGGATACCTGGTCTGGAGAGGCTTCACTGAAATTTTTGGTTAATTCGTAGGTTCAATGCATTAGGGGACAGGTGTGAGTAGGGGATAGCGCTTGTGAACGAGCCAAGCGTAACTCCCAATGCGCGATGTGAAACAAACAGGAGGTGATTCTCACCTATCCTTCTCAGATAGAAAGCTCAAAGTCCATACTCCGGCCAAGGCGAACTGTTATTCGTTGGTTGAAAGGCCACGGCGGAGATTATTTGATTCTCGAAGGAAATTTGCCGCAGTCCTCCGGCCCAAAACAGTTTAGGTTGAATGGAGCTCTCCCCCCACCACCACCAGTCTTGAAACTGCCACCGCTTGTCATTTCAGTCCACCTCTTCCCGACTTCTCATCTATGAGATCTACTCCGTGCTACCTGCTCACTTTGTGAAACCAATTGTACTGCTCCCCCCCCCCCCCAGAGTTAACTATTAAATATGCCCTTCTTTCCAATGGGTACCGGGATTCAAGCAGAGAAGGATATAAGCACCACGTCCGGCGCAATGCCAATATCCCCCGCGACGCAGATCAAGAACCGTCGGAAACGTTACCTGGATACCCACCCGGAGTATTTCTCTGCTGATCTCGAGCTAGCCGGTCCGCTCGCTCTTTCCTCTCTTTTCCGCGACTGATCGCATTTGCTATCTCAGTCGGGAAAAGATGACCAAAGCTAACACTCCAGCGTTGTAGACCCGTTACTGTACGATCGCTTGATCCGCCGATTCCAGACACCGGCGGAACGAGAGGCTGAAGGACGAGCCAAAGGATTCTCGGGCATACTTCAAGCAGATCTTGACCGTTCCGAGGCTAAGTTGGATGCCCTGTCTCATCCGGATCCCAATGCAATGTTTAGCTATAGCCGTGGCCCAAACGGGGAAATCCTCGCGGAGGACAAAGATGAGATACCGACGAGCAAGGAAGAAGGCGAAAAGATCTGGCAATGGGAGATGACACTGCGATTCTTAAGGGGCGAAGACCGCGACTTTGACTACACTACTGTGGATGAGAATGACGATTATGATGACTGGAACGAAGAGCAAGAGCGATATTTCGATGAAGAAGAACCTGAATGGATTGTTGAAGGCACAAGTGGCGATGATGTCCGATCGAGATTACAAGGGGAGACTGGCGTTCAAGACTTTTGAAAAGTCTCACGTAGTTGGGATGCGCTGGCCACTTGATGCCTTTGCGATTGGCTCTCTCTGATGCAAGCTTTTGGCCGTATCGGGGGCACACACATTACGAAGTTTCTAGACCGAGACAAAGGAGTCATTGATGCTCTCGAGGGCATTCTGCTTCCACCCCAGCATGCAGACACGCTGAAGAGGATTCACGACCTGGCTAGCCTAGGGGCTCATACGAAATTCAGGTGCTGGGATATAGACTTCCGAGTCCGACATGTATTCCTTTCTCGAGCCTACCCGTGCCACTATAGCACGTGAGAGGCTTTCATGATTAGTAGGCTCCTACGCAAGCTCTGACTCAAGGCAGGACCATGGTTCGATTACGTTGCAGCCCTAGGAAATTCTCGCTGCGACTACCAACCTAACATTTTTGTCCTCTACTGTCTTGAATGTCTTGTCCAGTACCCTCCATTCCTCTTGCTGTATCCAGGAAGTTGAAGACAGGTCCTGCAGTGCCAAGAGTTCTGTTGCATTCTGTTCACACGCCATGTCGCTGTCTAGAGGCCTCTTGGAAAACGGGCATTGTATGTATACGGATGTGCAGGCAGAACGGCCTCCAAGTAATGAAGACGTCAGTAATACAAATCTCATAGTTACCCTATAGGAAAAATTTTACTGTCTAGCATTTTGAAGAAACTTTCAATTCTGACTCAAAAAGTATTTCGTAATTCACCGCATGAGCTGCCAGTCATGCCTTAGGGGAATAGATTGTATACTTCACACCGGCTCTTCCTCCAACGCCAGGCCCTATTTCCTCTACACTAGACTACATGTCTTTCTCAGTATCATTATGGCTGCGCAGAGCACCAACAAAATCTGCCCCTTGAGTATATTGTTTGCCTAAAACGTGCCAACCATGGGTCTAGTTATGATGGATGGGATCTGGGGCAACCGTGGGGTCATCGAGATGACTCCTTATGATGGATGGATCCAACGTCATCTATATACTAGGTAACCCAGTATCGTAGTCGCAACTATGAGACAATTCTTCGCCAGGCATTCGATATTCTAGCCATCTTCTGCATCTTCTCAAATGCACCCAACTCGTTGTCTCCCTTAGAAACCACCGGCTAGCTCATTTACCAAGCTTGCTTTATATATCTATCTTGGCTTGGTATATACCACCATCCCCTCGAGTATCAAGCAACCGACGCTTGCTACTATCCCTAAATATCTTGAAATACCCCGGCAAGTGTCTATAACAATGGCACACATCACCATCCAAGACGAAATGGAAAAGCTGCGCTGCTCAAGCAGCCACACCAAAACCCGGTCACCGTCACCCAAGAAGACGGAAAAATACATAATCCAAAAGCTCAGCAAGGAGTTTGAGTTGACAAATGACACCATCGGCGATGGTAGCTTTGCCAGAGTCAAGATCGTGCAGAGGAAGGAGCAGGGCACGCTTGTTAGATACGCGGCCAAGTTTCTCAACAGGGAGGAAGGAGAGCTCGAGCGGTTATATGTGGACCGGGCTCTAGAGGAGTTCAAGGTCGCCAGGAGCCTGCATCATCCGAATATCGTCGAGGTTCTTAGCCTCTGCAAACACAAGCTTCGCCTGGCCTTTGTTATGGAGTACTGCCAACATGGCGATCTCTTAGACCTAATGGAAAGGAGAACTCTTTGCCATGGGGGCAAAAAGTGCCTCTTTAAACAAATGCTCAGGGGTGTTGTATACATGCATAGCCATGGTATCGCACACCACGATATTAAACCGGAGAACATGGTCCTGGCCAATGATAACGTCCTCAAGATTATCGACTTTGGGCTCTCCGAGGTCTTCGCTGAGCTCTTCCCTCCCAATAGCAAAGGGGAAAGGGAACTTGGCCGGGTCCGTGAGTTCCCTGCTCGCCTCTGCGGCACAGCAGCCTATCTTCCGCCAGAGGTATTTGAGGCTAAATGTATGTACCCTCTCCCGCCTCTCAACGTACTGATATATTTTCTTTTTTCCATACTCATTCTTGGTAGACTATTACGACGCCCGAGCCCTCGATGTGTGGAGCTGCGCCATAACCGCCTTCGCTCTATTCGTCGGCAAATTACCTTGGGGACTAGCCGACGATGAAGACGAACGCTACCAAGCCTTTCAAGGAAGTTGGCAGTATCTCCTCGAAGAATACCCTGACATACCTGTGACGGTGGACAACTTCCCGCTTACAGTTTTCGCCGAAGTCCTGCCGGAGAAGGAGCTTGTAACCTTACTTCTCCGGATGCTGCACCCATTCCCGGAAATGCGAATGACAATTTTCGACGCGTTAGAGGATCCTTGGGTTCAGGCTATTGAGTGCTGCAGCCCCGAGTCCAATCACTTGTCGGCGGTTCAAGGTGACAAAGCTGGTGATTGTGGCATCCCCAAGATGCATGATCACTGTCCCTCGAAGGACAAGCTGGTCCCCAAATCTGATTAGGGGTTGCAGCGGTGGAGGATATTGGTTGTGCGTGGAAGTTGGATATTTGAGGGCTTATAAAACGACATCACACGATTTCTTACGCATTTTGGCATTGTTAGAAGATATCCCTTGGTCATTTGCATCTTTTCTTTTTCTTTAGACTGCTGAGGATGGTAATAGCCTCCTCTTGCATGTTGCATGGATACGAGACATGTTTCTTTATATGTTTATACCCTCTTATCATCCTGTCATGCTATATCATTCATGTATATCAGAGGAGGGATCATATCAGACCGCCTCACTGCAACTTTTATCAAGGTATCTCGATATCATATCGAGATTCAGGCCCTAAGGTCGGGTGGTTGGGACGGGCCTGGGATACACACAATATACACATTTATCCTGCACCTGAATTCGCTTGAACAACTGTAATGATTTTTGTAGAGAGCCAAACACCTATAATGGGGATTCTATCCATAAATAGTGGGAAGTAATTTAGTAGAACTAGTAGATGGTCTTGGTTCCTCTCTCTTCGTCTCCTAGGTGGCAGTTCATGGGATCTTCATGGGGTCAACACAATCTCGATTGAATTACTCAATTTTACAGAGTTTTTTTTATTTTATTTCTAGGGCTGAGAGATGTTCATATCCCTACCCATAAAACCAGAATCTAGAAAGGTCAAAAAGAAGAGTATACCTCTCGGCAGAGGAAGAACTTAGGACATGATCCCCGGAACCAATTCGGATGCGCTCTACCCAGAATTTATAGCAAAACCCTAAAGTGTCCGGCGCAACATCCAAAGAACCCAAGACGTCTTAGAAAAGGGAAACGGATAATAACACATATATCCCCCGTACTACTAGCTTGCATGAAAGTAGTGCTCGGCCTGTTACACAGTACAGTTTTTCTATTCGCCCAGATCTCGGGACTCTGTACTGTGTGTAGATTGAACCCCTCTGGGATTCTCATAGCCTGAAGACCGCCGCTATCTTCTTGTTCATTTCTGTCTTTCTCTCCTCTAGCACTAACACGTACAGTGATTCCCCAAGCTAGAACTCCCTGGGGATAACTATGCTACATTACCCAGCGGCCCACCCAGGCAATGAATTGATGAGGATATAACTTTCACATTGCATTTCTGCATGGACTTGGTTCTTTGTCGATCATACGGTAGTTGAAAAGGCCAAGAAGCAACTTAGTCTTACCAAAAACATTTGAATGAAAGATTCCTGGTGGCTAAGTTGCTGGTCCAGGTAATCTTGAAGTGAAGAATAGTACATAAGGCTATGAGTATAATGGGGAGCATTCAAGGCATTATATGCCGTCATGCCGATAATATGCATTGCCACAACCGGGCCACAGTGGTGGTTTAATGGTGAACAGTATTGCTTTTGAGCCTATCTATGATCGAAGCCTATATAGTTTTGGTGTGTACTGACCGAAGGAATCAGTACAATATAAATATGAGTATGTTTGCTTGCAAAGAGTTACTTCATGGCGCTCGGTCAGATCTTTTATCGCGTCATGCGCGATAGAGCTATCTTTTCCTCGTTCAAGTCGATGTTGATGAGCCTCGGGGAGATCCATAGGCCATTGATGTTTTTCATTTATGACCATAGAGGCCAACTCTTGAGGAAGCGAATGAGCCGACGCTACCAGTGACTGTGCTTCTTGTGCCCACCAGCCATGCCGCTGCGGTGGTAAATTTCGCGTAGAGCAAATGCGGTAGTATGGATCGACGAGCCACAGTGTCAGAAATCGAAGGTGTCCGGCCCGGGATTTGGAAATAAGCTCAAATGGCTCCATGCGGTGATGGAGTGCATTTGGGAAAACTATAAGGCGTCCTTGGCCAACTGACACAGAACACAGACCCAAGCTCCTGAAGAGCCGGATTTTCATCTTTGATGCCGAATAATTCTTCCAAGTACGGTACATCCCACCCCTCAAACTGATACACACCTGGATTCATTTCGATCTCTTGACGGAACAAGAGCCTGCTACCTGTCACGTTTTCCATATCAAAGAAATAGACAGCAGTTCCCACAATGTGCTCGTTAAGAAGGCCGTCTGTATGCCAATCTTCGCCCGGGTAAGATGGACTTTTTGGTGTTAGCCCAATCCCTTCCAACTTCACAATGATTTGTAGGCCTTTATCACGAAACGTCTCTTGAAGCTTCACTGTGTAGTAATCATGATCTATGCACCTCTTGCGAGAGACCTCTAGGATTTTGCAACGCTCCATAGGATCTTTTATATCAGGGAGCGAAGACCAGACCTTAGGGTCTATTTTCCACTCTATTTCATGTTCCGTGGGCCCAACAGTAGATTTTGCGGTTTTTCCTGCCTTCCATTCGTCATACGAGTAGAGGCCCGGGTCGGAATGCTCGAAGCGAAACATGCGACTATATTTTGCATCCACCACGTCCTTCAAAGATGCCGTGCTCTCCTAATCCTGCGGAACCTTCTTTGTTTCAAGACCTTGCCATTCAACTTTAACGCTATATTCAGGACGGGCGACATAGTCCTTGACACGCGAAACTGCGTTGCAGTATGCTTCGAGATTACCATCCCGCTCCGTTGGTAGATCTTCTGCCCACTCTGGATACTCGTTTCGCCATTCAACACCAAATGTTTGGATTCTCCTGGGCGCCCTGCCCGGTGGGGAAGACAAACTAGAATCAATGGGGGTTTCCCTTGATTAATGTCTCATTCCATGGCTCAATGACTCGAGACACTACCTCTTCAAGTGTTTCATAAAAAGAGCGTTGTCTGCTCGGGTGCAGGTTGTTGATATAAGAGGTAATTCGTACGTCTGTCGAGCCCGCTGGTCCACTAGAATTCCACCTCGCAGGGGAGCCACTGGAATCGGTGAGAGAACAACAAGCTTCTCGCATTACGATAATTGTCTGCAAAACCCCTCCAATCTCTCACGATCCTGGTCGTGCCTGGGTGCAATCTCGCCTTGTCCGTAGGTTTCCAATGTTTGTTCAAGTGGAACACAGCCACCATTCACCAGAACGCGCGTCTGTCCGTAGGTTAGAGGGAAAAAGAGACGGATCGATTATATTCCAAATCTGCTGATTGGAACTGGGTTCGCAGTCTTTCCGGTCTTCACACTCGGCCGACAAATCGGAGACAAACTGTTGAACACAATGTGAAAGTTATATCCTCATCAATTCATTACGCGGTGCGACAATGGAAGTGAAGTGCAGAGAGAACTCATTGACACTTTTCTACATTCAACTTCTTTGCCATTTGTCCACGCCAGTGAAAGACATATTCAACCTCTTTCGATCGTGCTGACCCATTACATGGGATTTTCACCCCCTCAATCAAGCAACAGTACGACAATTCCCAGATACCACCTCCCTTCCTGTCCAGCCATGTAGAGTGCAACCATAGTTATCATCAACATGCAGATTTACCACGGTTGTTCCCTAGTGCGTGGTTCACCAACCCTGACTACATCTACTCACCCACTGATATGTATCCGGTATATAGTTATCTCCCGAGTCTCTATATAAGCCTACTCATTAGGGCACTCTATACTCTTTTACTTCACAGCTTCTAAAAATTGGAATATAAATTCAAATAAGCCAAATCCATTCATTAAGAGCCGATAGCTCAATAGCATCATTGGTCTAGTGGTAGAATTCATCGTTGCCATCGATGAGGCCCGTGTTCGATTCACGGATGATGCACATACTTTTTTTTTTTTTTTTTATTTTCTTCCCCAAATAAACCAAGTATAAATGCTTCCTTCCATCTATATATACCCAGTAGTATCTATCACATACAATTGAAGGTCTACATATGTACCCCAGAGTACTACGCAGTATCTCTTCCTAACTCTTAGACTTAACACAAATAGCAATCCCCCCCAAAACAAGCCCCATTCCTAACCAAGTCTCCTTCTCGATAACCTTCCGTTCCACATACCACTCCCCCAGAACAGTGAAGAGGAATGCACTCGAATTAGCCAACGGAACCGTCAGGGATAGTTCTACGAATCTGATATCAGTAAAACTACCCAACATCTTTCTTTCTTTCTTTCTTTCTTTCTTTCTTTCTATGAACCAGGGGCAGCGGTTGCAAAGACCCAACCAATAATTGCTCAATTGCTGAAAGAAAAGCAGAAAGGGGAACAACAAAAACAGTTCAAGTACGTACCATGTTTCCCAACAAGAAGAAAGAACCAAATACTCCCCGTCAAGTTAATAATCAAGGGAATTGAGTACGCCGGCGTACGGAGAAGATTAATGACCGTCCAGAACAACGTTGTGATTTTCGTCTTTAGCCAGCCTGAGGTTGTTGTTGACTGCGATGGGCGGCGCATCCAGGCGGGCTGTGGTTGTTGTGTACCAGCTGCTGGTAAGGGGTGGTCTTCATCTTCTTCTTCGTCTGAGGGTTCGTGTTCCGTATTGGTATGCTGTAGTTCTTGTGCGTCGGGTTCGGGTTCCTGCGATGCTTGTGTTTGTGTTTGTGCTTGTGCTTGGGGCTGTGACTGCGAGTGTTGTTGTTTCTCCTGGCGCGCGTTGAAGTCGGCTGCGGCGCGGCGGATGAAGGGGGTTGTGAAGCCCCATGCTACGCCGACTAGGAGGAAGGAGAGGATGTAATTGAATACCGGGGGTTGGTCCGGGGTGATGCTGGCGTCGGGGTCCATCCTTGTTTTGAATTCTAATGTGTGGATGTTTGAATAATGATTGTTCAGGTTGTGCTGGTTGGAATTGAGTTGCGGAGAGCGGAAGGGGGGGGGGGGTTTAGGATTTAAATTAAATTGGGGACTGATAAGATAGACTTCGGTGATAAGGTCTTGGCTGCATTTATTTAGTTACGTAGGTACTGCTGGTACATTAGGATGTGTACTGCGAGCACACACACACACACACACACACACACACACACACTCTCTCTCTCTCTCTCTCTCTCTCTCTCTCTCTCTCTATTTGGATAATAGATGCAAAACGAGAATTAGATTCAAATAGCATAACATGGCATAAAGTATTAATATTGCATACAATAGGAGAGATTCACTAATTTGTCACCTACTCCAGGTGTGATGGGACAATCAATAGTCCCGCGTTGGAGAATATGACATATAGATTGGATGCATACGCATGAGTTGAGTGTAAATAGACCACGCCTAGATCCGGCCCTTTGATGCAGATATTGTCGGGCCCGAATAAATTCCAACTTGGCTAGGCCTTCCCCTCGGCATTCTCCATGAACCAACGCACACTTCGCTCAAGACCTTCCTGCATACCCACCTTAGGACGATACCCAAGCACCCGTCTGGCCTTGTTTCCATTCAGCGTGCGGATCAGAGTACTAAAGCGAATACCCTCACGAGTCATATTGGCAGTTCTAGTACCGCCGGAAACGATCCACGCAACCCACTCATTCACGAACCCGAGCGTCAGTCCAACCCACTTCGGGATCACGATAATATCCTCAGGCCGGATTGGGTTGCCCGTGAGGGCGGAAACCGCCCTCTGGAAATCCCAAAAGAGCCAGGGGTCTTCATTCGTGACATGGAAGCATTCACCATCGACTCGGGTCGAGGCGTCTGTCGGGCGAGGCTTGCCCCAGGCGTTGAGAAGGGCATGGGCGGCTAGGAGGTGTGCATCTGCCAGGTTCCCCACGTAGACAAAATCGTAAGGGTTTTGTCCGTTGCCCATCTGGAACCGGGACTTGCCTTGGCGCGCGACGGCGAACATCTTGCCTAAGGTGCCGACGTCTCGTTCACCGAAGACTAGACCGGGTCGCATCGCGCAGGTCAGGATGCCCCGATCATCCTGGCCGCCGTTACGATTGGCAGCTTGGATCGCTTCTTCTGCATCTGCCTTAGCGATGCAATAGAGCCGCTTCTGAAGCGGGGGGTGCAGGATTGGCAGTTCCTCTGTGGCATCAATGAGATCCGTGTGGTTATCGTTGATCACGCCCGAGGTTGATGTGTTGATTAGGGCTCGCACGGTGCTCACCTTCACCGCAGCGTCTAGGAGGTGATGTGCACCCTCCACGATGATGCGGTGGTAAGCAGACTGCGGGGCATCGGAGAATTCGGGAGATGCAGTATGGAAGATGGTAACCGGGCGGGCAATCTGCATGATGCGCTGTACATCGGCGGCGCAGGCCAAATCGCCATGGTGATAGTGCACGTTCGGATGAGAATGGCGGTTGCGGTCAATCTTTACGTCTATCGAATGGATGCTGCAATCAGGCTCCTCCTCGAGAATGTTGGCGATGATGTGGTAGGCTATGAAGCCATTACCGCCGGTAACAAGGACAGGGCCGATGCTAGACATACTTAGGTTAAACAAACCAATCGATGAGAAATTGGAAGTGAGATGAGAAAAGAAAAGAAAAGAAAAGAAAAGAAGAGAAGAGAAGAAAGTCAGGGGGTGGGCGGAAAGTCTTGGGGGGTTCCTTTTATGTCTTTGTTTAACAACCATCCCTGCATCATCTTTTATTTATTATTACTGCTCTAGTTCGTAATTGCCACGATAAATACGACCACGTCAATTGCCTCATTTTTCCTGTCCCATATTTATGTGCTTACTCAGCCGTCTGAACCTCAAAATCAACTTTTGCTACAAGGAGAAAACTCTTCTATATTTTAGGCTTGGTTAAACAGAATTGTCAGTCAGAAACTCCAGCTCCTGTGCGTCCTGCCGGAGACCTCCCCTGCCATCCTTCAGTCTTTCCCAATGCTGACTGGTCGGCCTTCTGTTAGAGTGGTTGCCAGTCTGACTGGCCTTGGGAGACCCCCGTGTACTATGGAGCAAGGAGATAGCCGAATTATAAAAGGATGAGCCGAGAGAGTGCATCCGGGCGAAGAACACTGGGAAAGATGTAGCGCACGCGACAATGATGGCAATGTTCATCTCGACAATTCTAGACAATCACACAGTCAATCGGTATCTCGCGCCTGGAATTGCTGTGTCCTTGATACGTACGTGAACTGGGCATTGCGACCCGTGGTCCAGAAGACATCCGCGCTGTCATTGAGCTGAAAGTTGATCAGCCGAGCCAAACTGGTCGCGCAGGCACTGCGAACGATAGTATGTACCAGTCAGTAATGTACTGAATGGATTGTAATAGGAGAACACCTTGGATACGAACCCAAGCCCACTCAGGAACGTCAGCAAAAGGCCAATCTGCCGCCGTCGACTGACCTGCAGCTTGACCAGACGCGGGATGGGCAGAAGCAACACGTAGAAGTCGGTGACGACGTTGATCACAGATTGGATAGTGATCATGGTCCCGGAATTGAATTTACAGTATGGGTCCCTCAACTGCGACAGCTCCGCGCACTTCACCATACTGCCGATGGCGATGGCGATGCAAAAGGCGTAAAGCACCGCATCGGCGACGATACCTACCCACACTGCGATGATCTCGCGGCGCAGTGGGAAAATGCGCTTATACAGAAGTAGGATTGAAATCTTTGCAAAGCAGACCGTCCAGGGGAAAGTGATGCCGCCGGCGGAGAGTTTCTGGGGCTGTCAGCTTCCCTGACATTCATCCGAATGCTGCTCGAAATTGCATACACGGTTGGAAGAGGGATTGATGAGGTTGATTGCCCGCACATCCCACATGTGTCGTCCGAACCCTAGTGGTAGAGCTGCCACAGCCAGGTTAGCCTAGAGCTAGGGCAAAGATAATGGGGAATCACCACTGACTCTGGATATAGAGCGTCATATGAGCAATCGCGCCGCACTGGTCTGTTAGAAGGCTGGAATGGTGATATACGCGCAGTCGAAACTTACTGTGGCGAGGATGCAGGTAGCTGGATCCTGTCATTTCAGTGATCCCATACTATCCATACAGGCGTCGAACCAGAATGGTGCATGGTACTCACTGTCTTCGGCGCCCCAGAGTTTGATAATACATGTCCGCACATAAATACGAGTAGAAACCGCCAGGACCGTGAGGGTTAGGAAAATTGTTTGCAACACGATGATTGCTGTTCGTTGTGACGGTGGATTGTCGAAGTTTGGAACCACACCTGGCGGTGGTGTTGCGGCCGGCCAATTGGGATCCATGACTGGGCGATGACTTGCCGAGCAGAATCTGTTTCTTCTGAAAGAGTTATTTGAATTTAAAGGGTCACATACTCCCTAGAATGTTCTGTTAGAGCCACCAAGCCAGGAGAGAACGGAGGCGATCGTCAGGAGTGGGAATATGACGGGCACCCATTTCGAACACCATGCAGTCATCATGCGAGTGAGACATGATTGGGGGCCCCAAATTGCAATAGAAACCTGGCAAGCCTGATGGACGGTAATAGTAATAGTAGTAGTTGCTGACAGGGGGAAGGGTTATTTTCAGCTCCACCTGACCGGACGGTGTTTGCTTTCTTGAAGCCCTGATGCAGATATAACCCTATAATCCCATAACCCCGCAACGCTGCATCTTTAGAACCATTTCACTCGACGTCTGTCAGCTAAATATACCTTATACCTCACAGCGAGGGTAGCATCGAACCCATTAGTACACCTTTTTTTCACTCCCACCCCCTGCTCCTTGCCAAGTTCTATAGCAAATCTTACCCCTCCTTCATGAATCGCCCCGCTTATCTTCACGGTTCACCCCGTCTCGATCTTACCCTGCCCAGCAAAGTTGGCTTTCCAGGCCGCCCCCCCCCCTCGCAACTGAGGCATTGTCGCGGCTCTCTAATTCCACCGGCGAGGGTGGCGGTAACAGTGCAACTAGAGCAGGGGCAGGGGGAACCAACTGTAGACGATGAAATGATGACAGCCATCATCATGGACTTCTCTGGACGCCTCGCATCACACTAATGCCGGGAAGTTACAATTATCAGGGGTACTATGCACGCTGCCAAGGCACTTGGGCAAAATTGCCACCCTTTTGAGTATGGAATGGTGGGCGATAAGCCCATCAGAACCTCATCTACGTTAGTTCGCTGCAAGCCAAGATACGAGGTAGTAGGGAGGGCTGTTCATGTTCATGCGTTGTATTCTATGTTACATATCCCTCTTGCCATTTCTTTTATTGTACTAAGATAGAACATCTCGTTGGGAAATGACCAGCTGCATATCGCTCCCCTCTACCGGCCCTCCAGGCCCCGAAGTTACCGGCGTAAATTCTATAGCTGGAACTTCATCCAACGGCCTCACTGTAAACCGGTGCACGACTAGCGCGGTAAAAGTTAGGGCTAGCCGCTTGGTCAGGAAGCGGCCCACACATTTATGCTTCCCCGCTCCAAACGGCAGGAAGCTCTTACTATGTGCAAGGGTAGGATTAGAGAGGAACCGGTCTGGCTGGAAGCCATCCCAGTCGTGCGCGAGCAGTGGATGAGACATGGCGAGCTGGCGGTACGGGATGAGAAGGTGCGCGCCGGCTTTGAATGTCCGGCCGTTGATGGTTACGTCTTGCTCGACGGTTCGTGCGGAGCCGGAGTTTATCGTCAGTCGTTGGGTTTCATTGTATAGGGCTTCGAGGAGGGGGTTTTGTCCCAGACGCATCGAGAGGGCGGAAAGAGATTCTTGAGCGTGGTTACTGGCTGACATAATGGCGTCTACTTCGGTCACGACGGCCGTTAGGGTCGCCTGGTCTGAGCAGATGTGTGCGAGAAGCCAGAAGCCCAACTTGAAGATGTTTGCGTTGGAGCTGAAGTGCGTCAACTTAGTAAAAAAAGTAGGGCAGGGAAAAAAAA
>NW_022475519.1:0-51675 GCF_009193585.1 Aspergillus caelatus
AAAAAAAAAAAAAAAAAAAAAACCGGAACGCAGGCTACCACGTGGATTAGCTAGCGGGTGGAGGCCGTTGATCGTTCCCGTTCTCGATTCATTAATTAGCCTATTCCATGAAGTGCGCTAAGCCACTTTCGTTCGGGCCGGCAATATCACTAAATATCGGGTGTATAGTTCCGTGTGGGACTTAGCACTAGCTTCATACGCTGTATCCCGGTCAGCGTTACGCTTTTAGACCGAGTATGAGGAGATAGGACAATAAGCCTGTCGTAGGATGCAGCAGGGCTCTGACCGGTAATTGATGAAGTCACGGATCATAAACGATACTCAAGCTGGGAAAGCGCCGAAAATAATGATAGCAGATGACGTGAAATTGTTACGCTACGGACTAAACTTCACGATTCCCTTCCCCATAAGATGTAGTACTGTAGACAATGGTCGTGATCCCGCCCACAGGAGAAGCAGGTTCTTCCCCTGATACAGCACCGCGATCACTATTCTTGTTAACTTGCACCGTAGACCGTATTGATTTCGTCACGATACACTCAATAGCGAAAGCGAAGCATTTCAAATACCAGGCCTGGCTTTGAAAGCTCAACTCCATGCAGTGTGGGGCCATGGGGATGATTTCGCATGTTATGGTCGGACTTTTTGGGAAGGCAGCCTTATACACTGCCAATGTCTCCGCAGAACAATTCCAGAGGCCGTCGAATTCGCCCAATCCATATAGCAACGGAACCTTGACATTACTTGAATAGTCCTTCCAGTAGCCAAGCCAGGTCGTGTTAATGTCCCGTAGCTCGCCTTGAGGGACCGGTTGGTTCAACTGCTCGGTGAATTGACGCATCTCTAAGGGCGCGAGATTCATATGAGGGAGTTGCAACATGATGGCGTCTTTTGGCGTTGCCTCAAACTGAACAAACTCAGCTGGTTCATCCAATAGATGTAACATGCCTTGCCTATGACCTTCCACAAGCTCGCTGCCAATACCAGATGTTATGATGCCTGCCAGCGGATAATCCTCCAAGCCGGTGTAAGATCCAGCAGCAATCGTTGCAATCATAGCGCCGATCGAATGTGATAGCAGCACTATCCCTGATGCTTCTGCACGATCTGCAAAGGTTTGCCACAACGCAGGAAAGACCACTGAATTGAGGTATATCCCTTGTCCTTGCGCGTAGGTCGGTGCATTTTCAACGTCGGGGGCTAGCGTACTCGCTCCGTAGCCAGGTCGATCTATTGCGATGACCGGAATTTTCAAACAACTTGACAAGTTGCATATGGATTGAGCGCCTTGGACGTCAAAATACCGAGAGTCATAGCTGCCACCGGGGATGCACACAATGAGTGGCCGTATCTGAGCTGATTTGGAATCTCTTGGGGGAAAGTTATAGCGGCCGGATATGATGGCGCCATTTGGTAGACAAAGTTTGAAAGGCTCCATGGAGAAGTGAAGTCGTCCCGGGGCTCCGTGGATGAGAGGAACGCACTGATAAAAAAGAAATCTGGGCTTGCTTACCTGTTTATAATAATTGAAGCTGCGAGACTTCGCTGCACCGTGTTTCGGGTATGGAGAAACCCACCGGCGTATTTCAAACCAAATTAATATATCCGATCGGCCCCATGGGAGTACGCAACTCAGCTAGGCCCAATGTTCTTGTACCATTCCAAACATGGACATTTGTGATAGCCATCTTGACTAAATTTCTTCCAGAGAGGCGTGATAGTACACCACAGGCAGTTGTTATTGCAGCTAGAGTGAAGACGAAAGGGTAACGGGCAAGCATTATCTAGTGTTGATTTGCGGGTCTGGCGAAGGATCGCGTTTTGCAATAGAAGTACAACTTAACCTCCGGATGAGACATCTAAGAGTGTCGTAACTTTGTATAACATGACACTCCAACTAAGCCCTTCAATCCTCTTCACTTAATAATGGTGTAAAATGTGAGATTTGCTTGTTATGGGCAGGGCTATGGATATCTCTGCCCATGTTGACCTTGTGAACGTCCCCGCACATAGTCTAGATTAACTTCGCTAGCACGGCACATCTGGGAAACACAAAATTTCACTCCGAGCGATTGTATTTGTCATAGGGACTCAATAGCATGGTTACAAAGTATTAGAAAGTTCTCGCTATGCCTTTTGTCCGAAGGTGACTGGTGTTGTGTCCACGCATTTCGGTTCCGCGATGCAGTTACCAAATGCATTCGGGCCGAGCAAAGCCGGCAATTGTTATGGTAAGGGTATCGGACCATTCAATACTACTGCGAACGTGGCAGGCTTCTCGGGCGATAGTGGTATCATGTGTCTATTCTTCTCGACGTATCTTTGCTATTTGGGTTCTAGGCCACCATAGCTCCGAATGGACTTAGCACTGAGGATATTCCCCTGTCGGACGACCTGGGCCTTTAAACCCCGTTATATCCGGAATTCCGTCTCAACCTACACTGTGGGATAATACCGCATCAAAAGGTTGTACTTGCGCAATACGAGATTATGGGGCTGAGGCTCACCGATTTAGATCAGGATAATATAGAATAGTGAAGCACAAATGATCTCGAAATCTATGATCCACTGCTGTTCGAGTCAGTGCCTGAAAACGAAAATGAGCGAATTATCTGATACCAGCTACCTAACGATATGTATATTAAGCACTGTTTTCACTATGAAGACTATATCTTCAATTCCAAGGATTTTCACAAAATAATCGTCTTATATGACCTACTTATACATATATACACTTAAACCTAGTATCTCTTCGTGGAAGCATAACCTTACTTTTTCTTCGGTATTGCTCTTATTGCTGTTAAACGTGTAGTCAGCCCTCTCACTTCCCTATCCATCTTTGCTTATCACCTCACCTTCTCTGATGTTCGAAAGTCAAGAGACAACAATCTGACTTCATGTCTCTCTGTGTGTTTCGAAGTATGTAATTAAACAATCATGATGCGACGGATAGCTCGGTAGCTTTCCCTCATTCCCGTTTATCCGCTGCTCCGAACCGATTAGGTTGAAAGCTTGTGGCTAGGACTATAATATAAGTCCCGTCCCCTAGATCAAAATTCTCGGGAAAAAGCATCCGGTAGTAGTGAAGGCGCGCGGGCATGAGCCGTTCTCTTATTAAAGACAAAATGACACCACCAACCAACCACATGCTGGATGAGGCGCAGATCAAATCACTCCTTGTGCGCGAGCGCTACTACCGGGATACCTGTCAGTGGGAAAAATTGAGGGCTTGCTATCACCCGGATGCGTCGAAAACGCGCATCGAAATTACCTGGTAAGATCCTGCCCATGATGAAACTGCTACGGTGATCTGACACGGCTTCAAGGTTTCAAGGGGATATCGATGGATTCGTTGAAGGATCCAAAGGTATGGCCACAGGCGGAACGGGCGCTGTTCATACTATCTGTCCGGTTGAGGTCCATCTTCACGGCGAGAAGGCGCTTTCCGAATCAACTGGGTCAATTTCCATCCGCTTCCAACACGACGGGACACTTTTTGATTGCGTCTCATACACTCGATTCATTTCTCGACTCGAGTTGGTCGGAGATGAATGGAGGCTGCTCACTTTGGAGGCAATTTATGACCGCGACTTGATTACGCCTGTAATCCCTCAAGGAACGGCCGAGTTCCATTTCCCGAAGGGTGCCAGGGACAGCTATAGATGTATCTCTTGGGTTTTGTTCCAGAAAGGATTTTCTATCAAGCAGGATTTACCCGGTATCGATGACCCTACTTCGTGTGCACAATTGATGGAAGCTAGCTTCAAGTGGCTGGCCAAATGAAGCTTTGTTGGACCCCACCAAAAGCGCACGCTTTCCCTCGAATTCGCACGTTTACTTCGGTGGTTTTGAAGTTTCTCAATTTTGATATAGGATAGTCTAAATACAAGGACAATCCGTGTCTTGTTTTAACAAGATTATTCTCACCGCGCTTCATGGAATCCGACCGAGCGCAGGTCGAAATATGCTCTGTTCTGCTATGATTGGGCGTTGAACGTTTACCACCGCCAAAACAATTCAACTACTATATGCCCCAAATATGGTGGGTTTATCGGGTAGGCGTGTCACCTGCCCCACAGAGAATCATGATGTCGACTGAACGGGCGTTTTACTCTTCTATGCAAATACTTGTGTGGAGGATCTACTTTCTATTAACAGAGGAGATATATCCGGGACTGGTCTAAAGACGACGGTGGATACATAATGAACAGTTACATTTGCTTCGCTCAGGCTCAGTGATCCGCTCATTGGGCTGTCCAGTTTTCGCATTCAATATCGGTTTATATGCACCCCTGACTGCAGATGAACCGGGATTCACAATAGGGTTTTATCTTCGCAGCCCTGGCAACAGAATGGCTTCCCGGGCGTCGATGCTCTTGGTGGGAAGGGCACCAGACCTGTCAATCAATTCACATAGATAATGACGGTATTAGGGTCGCAGATCTTTTGTCCATCAAATACTCTGACGTTGGTAATGGCGGTGACGGGAGTCATGATGAGAGCAAAAATTGGTGGGGGCCTTTTCGATAGGACGAGACGGTGATGCGGAGGGTTCATGAGCAGAAACTGCAGAAGGAAAGAAAGAAAAAAAAAAAAAAAACAGAAACACGAAGCCAGTTTTAAGTGCGATAGGATTATGCCCGGGACGTACTTTCCCGAAAATGTTCGGGCCGAACGAAACCGGTGCCCTATGGCAAGTCCCCGGCCCGCCCTCTAATTCTCTAGGTAGTCCAGATGTTCTTGAAAACACCATTAGATATAAAACTTGCGCCTGGCTTGTGGACGGTCATCGGATGTCGGTGCTCTGATCTCCGATCCCCATGAAATGGAATGGTCGGTCCCATATGTTTTTCTTTTCTTGTTGGGGAGGACCTTTCCGCTCTATTTCCGAGCATTCAATCTACATTATTAGTACAGTATATCAGGATGGAAGTGTACGATATCCCTACAATTACGCCACTCGTATGATGTTATGGAGGTTGAAAAAGAAAGCAATACTACATATCTAGGCATCTCTTTCGTGACCACCATATTCATACCTGCCGTAACTCAGAGAATGGTTACTTGTTTCTTGTAGGCAGGAAACTTGAGGGTTATGCTCTAGATTGATTTCCAATCAATCCTGGTAATTCGGTGAGGTCAGGAATTGACCAGTACAGTGGTTTTCTAGCTCACAACGAATACTATAGGCAACTATGAGACGCGCGACCAACTCAATACCAATCGAGACTCTGTAGATTCGAGCGCGTCCTAACGGGTCCATTGCCATATATGGCCACGTGACCGTGGCCGGCCTGTATGCGGCAGTGTGCTATCTCGCGGGAACGGACAACTTCCCCTTTGTAAACAGGTCGTGGCGTATCCAGGTTAAATCAAGTCGGCTTCAGCCCTCCAAACGTCCTAGCCCTTCCTGTAGAGAAAGCACGACCCATCGCCATCCCTCCCCAGTCCCTCCCCAGTCCCCCCAAATTCCCCCAATCCCCGCGGTTAGAGGGATCCTGCGCATCACGTGGAGGGTTATGCACCTGGAACGCTAATTCCCCGCACGAGCTTATACGTCTCCCCACAGCCACCCTAGTCTCGTTATCATACTCATTTCGAGTTTCCATGCCTCCAAATAGAGAACATGTTAAGATATCACAGGCCTGTAGCCACTGCAGGAAAAAAAAGGTGAAATGTTAGTAATGTACGGAAGATTGCCTGAAACGTGCTAATCTCTTTTACATAGGCGACGGCGCTGTCCCCTGTGGGAATTGCTTGGTATGCCAAAAACGAAACCCACATTTGGAGGGGACATTCTTACAAATGCTGGCCATAGGACCGTGGGCAACAATGTGCTTACCCGGTTTTACAACGAAGAGGGCGGAAAAGTAACGAAGAGCGCACGATACACAGCTGTGCCAGTCCAACCGAGACGATCCAGCAGCCAAACGACTGGGGTGGATGCAATGTGTTCTCCAACCTAAAACCGACAGATCAGCCGTCCATTCCAATCTCTGAAATGAGGCAAAACCAGATACATCCCGAGACAAGCCTAATTGGGCCCAGTCAGGTTACTCCGAACATTACGGAGACGACGGGATCGGTGGATCAGTTTGCAGTTGGGGAGATAGATGCTTCTCCAATACTCAATAGAACGTCGACATATGGAAATAATACAGGGAATGTTGACAGAAGGCCTCCGACCCCTCGAGAGTCTGAAATCGATCGAGAGGAGGCCACAATGGACCTCCAAGCTGTATGTTGATATTTGCACACCTTGCAAGTTCTCCCTGCTAACTCGGATCCCAGATAAATTGGGAGCATCATGGTGGGTTATTGCCAATTCGCTCTGAAGACACGATAATAATACTAATGGAAATAGGGCCTGGTTCATGGCTCTCTATTTGTTCAGCTCCGGGCGTGCAATGGGTTTCTGCTAAAGCGGGCACCACTCGATTCCATGAAATTGCCCAGGGACTGGTCATGGGTTGGACGAAAAAATTGACGCTGAGCTCAGACACAATTCGTGAAAGATGCCCAGAGCCAGGGATCGAAAATGCTTGGAAATACGTGTCAGGTACGCAAACCCGTGTCATTAATTACATGTATGCTAAGGTCATGTTTAAGCTTACTTGTTATAGCTTATTTTGAGAACTCGCGAGATAGTGTTTTCGGTGTTGTTCTCCGCTCCAGTTTCGAGAGTCGACTTCGTATCCATTTTCAGAATGCCAACAGACCCGATGAGGACGTTGGTTGGTATGCCTTGCGGAATGCTGTGTATGCAATAGGGCGTCGAGTCGCGGTATCAATGGACGAAACTAGGGACTTCGCAGAAATCCAGTCGGAGTCCTTACGATTCTTTCACAATGCCTTTTCCGTTTTTGCGGAGCTTCTATTTAGGCCCAGCGGACTAATGGCCGTGCAGGCACTGGTCGTGATGGTATGTGTGCTTGGACACTTGCTTCACCAATAACTGACTAGTTACCCAGACTTCCTTCGCTGAGCTTTTAGGAAGTCCGGCTGTCGAGTACATGCTCTGTGCGTCAGCAGTTCGACTCGCACAATCAAAGGGTCTTCACCGACAGCCATCAAGGGCATGGAATCTTCCAAGATCAGAGGTGGTACACAGGAATTGGGTATTTTGGGCCGCATATTGCTATGACAAGAATATTGCGTTGCGATCGGGCCGTCCGTCGGTATGTATCATGTTTCGATTCTCGTTTCTTTCTTCTGGTTTTCTTATATTTTTAGCGTTTCTAATCTAATTCCAGGCGTTTGACGACGATGAAATAAGCTGCGAGATACCCAATGAGCTTCCTGATGGAAGTAGGTCGGATATTGAAGTGATTATTGCTGCTATAGAGCATGCTAAAATCTGCGCAAAGATAAGCAAACAGCTTTTATCAGCACGGGCATTTAATCAGTCACCCAAATCGCTCTTCGACACAATGGAAACGTTGGAAGATAAACTGCGAATGTGGCGGAATTCTCTCCCAGATCATCTAACCCTAGCCAAGCAGAATGATTACCAGCCGTTGAGGAACTCTTACCAATGCAAAGCAAACATTTTGCGGTTACACTACTTATACTGGGGAAGTGTCATTTCTTTGAATGCAAATTTTCATTATCCTTGGATAAGTTCGTTGCTTGCTCGCCAAGAGCCGTTTTTTGAAGATCGAATGTTGAAAAGCTCGACTCGGGCTGCTGAAGCTTCACGACAGATTTTGTGGACTTTGAAGGACACCGAGCTCGATACGTCGTCTTCATCCCCGTGAGTGTCTGCTGTTCTACGCCCAGCCTGGAACCAAGAGCGAATGCTAAGTTGCCAGGATTGTTTTTTACTTCCCCATGCTCGCGGTTATCAATCTGTTTATCTACATCCTCAAAATCCCGACGCTTGAGACAGTCGAATCGGACCTTGCGCTTCTCGACCTCGCGAGCGGTCATTTCGCAAAAGTTCATTTTCTCACATCGTCACAAGTATCGTTCACTTTTGCGAGAGAAATCGTCGGCCTAGCAAACAAAGCTGTACGAATGGCGACGATGGTAGCGCCTAGGAGCACAAATCGCTCGAGCGCTTATTCACCTGACCCTTTTTCAGTAAATATGTCTGGAGAACCGGTAAGCCTGTAGATTTCTAATGATTCTTGTCGGATGTTGATTCCATACTCTCCTTCCTAGGCATCAGTTTTTGCGTCGAATGCCAATTTCGAGGCCTTGAATACCCTCTCGACCGAGTTCTTCGAAAATCTTTCAGCTGCAGGAGACATGATCATCTTTTGAAAGGTCAGCTTGCACCTTTGGCTGTACCCTAAAATGGACTTTTCCTAGGAACTGATCTTCTTACGCAGCCAAGTTACTTTTCTCTTTGAGGCCCCGTGTTTATAGACTGCGGTATGGGGATAATAAGCGCTTTAATGAGCAGTTCAATATGATATTCAAACGTCCCTGCATACATCATTTCTTTCAGTCATATGTTTGTAAACCGAACTAGTCGGTCCGAGACTCCCCCGACCCAAATGGGAAATGATCCGCTCCCAGCAACAACAAAAGAGCTCATTCTCCTCGGACCTCGCTATCTGGTGAATACGCTGCAACACTACTACAATCCATCTAAGGGAGTTCCAAAAGACTTTTCTCATTGATTTGGTCTCAAAATGCCATCTTGGACACATTTGGTGCGCTTTGTCGCCTTCGAGGATGACCAAGTCCATTTGGGTCAACTGGTCGACCCAACGCGTGATGTCGGCCTAGACTCTATCAATGGAATTCCCATTTATGCATACAAAGTAGAGGGAACTATATACAATGGCAGGGTAACAGAAAATGCTTTGCAAGTCCGCAAGGTTTGTCAAGCACTCTACTTCAAAAGGCATTGCATAGACTCAGGTTTCGTCACAGCTACTATCACCTATTGTTCCAGAGGAATGTCCCTACATTCGCTGCATTGGTCTCAACTACAAGCTTCATGCACTGGTACGCCATTGTTTGGTACCATAATTCCACTTATCGATAACTGAAATCTGGGGTTGAGGAGGTAGCCGCTAAGATAAAACAGGAGGCCGGCATGCCAATTCCAACCGTCCCAGCCCTTTTCTCGAAACCCCGTACCACCATCGCCAATCCGTACCCGGGTACCATTAACATCCCAAAGATTGCCCAAGACAACTCAAGCGATTATGAGGCAGAGCTTGCCATTGTTATCGGAAAGTCAGCTCGGGACATTACCGCTGAACAGGCTCCTTGGTATATTCTTGGATACACTGCTGCCAACGATGTTTCGGCGCGAAATGTGCAGGTGAAAACTCCAATGCCTTGCTTCTCCAAGGGCATGGACTTCAGCTGTCCGTTGGGCAAGTAAAAAGTCTTGAACAAAGGAAGATTATAGGAAAATCTAACATCTCTACTATGCTAGGCCCAGTTTTGGTGTCCACGGCCGTTATTCCCGATCCCCAAGACTTGAAAATCAACGCAATTTACAATAACAAAACCGTTCAAGAGGGCCATACCAGTGACATGATTTTCGGAGTGTGCGAACTCGTCGCCTATTTGTCCCAAGGGACTACCCTTGAGCCTGGAACAATTATCCTGACAGGGACCCCGCCAGGAATTGGATACTTCCGGTCCCCCAAAATATTCCTTGGAGATGGAGATGAAATCCGAGTTTGTATTGAGCGAATTGGGTCTCTTGTCAACAAGGTTCACTATGAGTAATTTTCAAATTTAATAACTTTGGCGCCGAGTTCTTCTTTAATGCCATTTTACGGACACTAGGCTGGATTTTGTGCAGTCATCAAGGACGTGAATAAATTGCTTCAACTATCTGTAGCAGAGACTACTCTCAAGTAAACAGCCCCAGCCCAAGACAGGAATCCGTATTCTCTTCCAGTTTGCAGTACTTGCTGCTTCCTAATTCGTTTTGAAATTTAATTCTCCCCCCAGACCAACACCCGCAGGCTCACAACTGCTTGAGTTCCGAATGCCGCCTTTGCACCTATATCGCTAGCCCAGTGTGACCTGGAAATAACTGACAATGGACCCCCCAGCAGTGCGTGAGAAATTGATCCACATCCTAACGTCACCACTGGCTTCCGGATAGGAATTCAACACACACGTATTCACGCTGGCGGAGCTGAGAGTCATGCCGAAGGTGTAGAGCCCCCAGCCCAGCGCAACTAGCATGTAATGGTAATGGCGCTGCAATGCAAAACCAAAGTAGCACATAGTAGCAGCAGCATCTACGAAAGGAAAGGATACAGTGGAGACGTTTTATAAGCTGTGGAAATAGATTTCTGAATAATATAATCCAGCTGGCTTAGAGTTTCGCTTTGGAATGCTCCTCGATATCGCCTAGCAGCAGCTGGTCCATCGCAACTTCCAACTCCTTACCGCCATGGCGGCTCTTGTAGATCGACCTCCAGGCTACCATGTTGTCGGGACGAACAAGGATAGCTCCGCCGGTCCGGATGCCTTTCAGGCCATTCCATCGATCGTCATAGTCCCGGTAAAGGCATCTCTCACCAATTTGAGCCACGACAACTTCGACCCCACGGTTCTTGAGGATATTCTTGGCAGCAATACCCCAATCACCCCCTTCACTGTCCGTAATCAAAGCGAAACCTGGCTTGTTTGGCACCAGGTCATGGGTAGAGATGACACTGGTTCCTGTCTCGATCCAGGCATGTGGGAGACGATGGCCAGGCTGTGTGGTCGGATAATATTTTAGACCCAGGGGGTCCCTGTCTATCGGAAGACTTCCGTCATGTAGAACAAGACCCTTGGGGTACCTGAAGCCCAGCTCGATTCCATGTGCACAGAATTCAATGGCTTGGGTGTCGATGATGCGCGCAACTTGAGCTCGGAAGCTGTGCCCTTTATCGGTATCTTCGAATAGGGTTTGTAAACGGAATTGGTTTGCTTCTCTTTCTCCCGGGATGAGTCCAAGGACAGTATTGATCACAGCGGAGTTACTGAACGTGAACAACCCCCAATCGGAGTTTATCTCGCCGACAGCGCGTCTTTCCGGCTCGTAGCTATCCAAAATAGACTCGCTGGTTTGCCCTTTGAGAACCAATGCCAGCTTCCAGGCTATATTGAGAGAGTCCTCGATCGCGGTATTGAGCCCTAGACCAGTCGTAGGCGGACGGCGGTTTCCCGCATCCCCGGCAAGAAAGACTCGCCCCACCCGATACTTGTCCGCGAGGACTTTCTCAATGGCCCAGTGACTTATTTTATGCACGTCCAGTTCTAAATCAGGGAGCTTTAACAGTTGGCGGATACGTGGAATCAATGCTGCATCGTCGTGTCGGTTTTGGTCGTCCATCGCAAATCCACAATGGAACACCCATTCCTTAGAATGCCTGCCCCAATTCGGACCCATAGGAACAATTGCACCGCTCTCAAAGACAGTGTTACATTCGCCATTGATGAAGTGGCAAGCAAAGTAGCGGTCATCCCAATACTCGGAGAGATCCGCGCTGAAGTGCACTGAAACCATATCGGCGATGTTGGTTAACCCTTCCATTTTGATGCCAAGCTTGGGACCTATAGTCCGGCCTCCGTCTGCAGCAATAAGGTATTTGCATCGATATGATCTTTCTAGTCCGGCTCTGTCATAGACGGTAGCAACGACGGAAGAGCCTTCATCGGTGAAATTCACCAACTGATGACCGAAGAGAATTTTGCCAGGGTTTCTCTTCTCCGCAAGTTCTTTTAGTATTGGTTCTAGCCGAAATAGCGGGAGGTTCCCAGAGCGGAGCGGGGCATCACGTCTGTATATACTGTGAGCTTCAGTATCTTTTGTATTCACCGTGGAGGCTGTCGTACTTATAGGATTCCGCGAACTCCGTTCCGTCATTTCCGCCGAAGCATTCGAATTTAGAGATAACCTGGCGATCTAATACACCGGAGCCACCTAGTGAGGTCTGCCAGGCAACCTGACTCATGTGTCGTGGAGGACAGGTCTTCTGAAGAATATCCTTCACCATGTCATGATTGCGAAGTGTTTCCATCGTGCGCTGGTTGAGATAGTGTGCCTTTGGAAGGATCGAGGTGCCTGTATGCTTTTCAAGAAGGACGTGCTCGACACCATAGTTGGATAGAAAGCTTGAAAGGGTCAACCCACAACCACCGCCTCCGACGATGACAACAGGGGTTTCGATTTCCTCGGGCATGGTGACAGAAATGAGAGATCACGACTAAAGATTTGAACACAATAATCGTGTGACGATTTAGTTCTTGGAATCTTGAAGAAACCGCGTAAAACCGAGGCATCAATAAGGTATTATAAAACTGACTTGAAATCGCGTCAAAATGTATTGTAACAGCTAATTATTTCCACTTTGGCGCGGAGATATACATAATGCGGGGAAACCGGGGCTCCGGGGGTACCGGAGTTTTGAGACACCCGAAGTTATATATCCATGTGAGACGAAAATGGGGTTTAAGGGTGGAGACTCTCAACCTTGGAAAGCTCGGACACTGTCATGTCACTAGCTAGTGCCGGGGTGGACGTTCGATCTTGGGTTGGGGCCTCTTCAACTCAGTAAGAAATGGGTTGTAATGTTGTCATTCTTCCGAATAAACTCAGCTTTATAGAGCTAAGGGCTGATCATTCCGTGCAATAGCTATCAGGAACAGCTAGAAACAAAAGCAATAGTCCGGAACGCAAATGATTGGAGAATTGAATACACTAGCATGTTTCAATTCAATGTAATGCGCATTGTAAAAGAATCAAATTAAATAAAATTGTTCTCTCAAAGCCCAACATATATTTGAAGACATAGTCTTCCTATTCTACGACAACCCCAATATTCACACTGCTGCAGGAATATCATGTCGAATGCCAATCTCAATCCGTCGCTTTAAGGCCTTCTCAGCCCCACCGGCCTCTAGCTGGCGAAGCAGCTCGTTCGGATCAATATCTGTCCCGATGGGATTCTCCTGGAAGAATTTGGAAGTCATGAACTCATTCGCCTCCTCGACCGTGTCAAAATTATCGACCTGAGTCTCAATCGCATTTCCATCCGGGTCTTTGTAGTAAACACTGGTTGTAGGGCCATGGTTGACACACCAGGTCGGTTTGATGCCAAGCTTCTCTCTCAGCTCCCAGGCTTTGAGAAGACCCTGGAGTGTGTCGTAGGTAAAGGCCACATGGTGAAGTCCAGCTGCGGTTGCCGAGTGAGGGCCTGTGCTCTTGTCGTTTATGATAGCAATGCGGTGATGTTCATCGTCATACCGAAGAAAAGCAATGAACTCATTCTCGAACACTCGCTCCGCGCCCAGGAATCTGGACCAGAATTCCACCATAACTTTGATGTTGGCCGTTCTGAAGACGACGTGAGCTAGCCCGCTGGGTCGGAGAATCGAAATGTCTGACATGATGGAGATAATGCTGGCTTGGAACAGATGTTGCTTTATTTCACTCTGGGACCTATATGCGGAGGAAGTTCCGAGCGGGTTATTACTGAAATCTTATATGAGCGAGTTTATAGATACATCACATCGCTTGTATATTAGCTGGGAAATGACGTAACGTAGCCCGCGCGTAATTCTCTCCTACTACAATGCCAGGCTTCTCGCAGACCAACGGAAAGATGTGGCGTTGAACGGAGGCCACTCGGCAAAAAAAATATATACATATTTTCGCGCTATTCCATTTTGGTTCGGAGATCTAGAATATTTACATAACAAAAGTACTAGGGGCGGTGGAAAAGCGTCATGTATATGTGTTGTGTCTACAAGAAATAACCGTATAGACTAAGAATATCGCCCACTGTGCCGTTTTGGTCTAGCGGTCTAGCGACCCAAATTCTATCCGACAATATGCAACCTCGCTTTGAAGCGCACTCGTGCAGCGGAAGACTCCTCCAAATCCAACATCTCCACCGAAGCAAAGCACGTCTTTGAATGAACGCAATGCGGTGGCTAAGGCAGTATTGACGGCTTGACAAAGATTCAGTCGCTTAGACGGCCCTTCATTGAGAATGCCATTGGTCTGGAATGCCTTGGGGGAATGATGTAGCAAAGGGTTAACTATAAAGTCGATCGGTACGTTGAGCCGACGATGTTTGGCACTTGTTGCATAGCCGCGCTCCTTGAAGAGAGTGATGATCTTATAGAGGGTATGTGACGAGGAGTCATTTTTTTTAAACGATATTGGCTCTGCTATGAGAAATAATGAAATTAAGTCGAGTATATGAATATGAATGAATGTCTCCTAATTCCATTTGCATTTCGTACTATGAAGTCTCCTACCTAGTCATTTGCCTGCAGAGCGCTCGAGAGTTGGCGATCTCCTACTGGGACAGAAGCTTTCCCCGTCCATGCTCATAGTGTCTAGCGCCTTCGATTTCAGCAGAATAATGAAATCCAAAGTTACCGGTGCTTCCGAACGAAAACGGGAAAGCGTAGCGGAAATAGGCCGAGTCGGAGCCGGACAATGAACACACCCCCTATTTTGTACATACCCGAACGTGGAGATGAAGCGATGTATCTCATCGTTACAGAAACCACTTTGTGAACGACGCTATGATTAAAGCTGTTTTTGTCCCGGGGGGCGCGGGAGCGCACAAGACAGGTTTGGCGTCAAATTTCTAAACTGATTTTACCCTTTCAAGGCAGAAGGTCTAATCGCTGCGGTTTCATTCGGTGTAGAGGGAGGGAATTAGGCCGGCTGGGCGATGAGCTGAGCCAAGTATTTAGTAATTGATTATCGCCCACTCAGACTCCCTCACCTTACAGACCCCATTTCTATCATTCAGTAAAAGGCTATGAGCGACTCAAGAAAATCAGTGATCTGGCCTGTTTCTCAGCCCTTACCAGAGGTGAAGCAACTTATATACCGCTTCTTCGCTTTGGTGGACACGAATTCGCAAGAGGTAGGGCCAGTCTTAGCCGATGAGATCTTTACCCAGGATGGTGTGTTAATAACGGCAAATGCCATATTCCAAGGGGCCGCTAGTAAGACCCCTCCTCCTGGTCTTTCCCTCAAATTCTCAATGTTGTTCACTGAACTCGCGTTCAGAGATATCGCAATCCAGAGAGGGTGCCTGGACGACGGTGAAAGCTCGACAGCATACAATCTTGAAAGTCTATGTGAGCGACGCACATGGCACGGATATCTTTTTAGTTGGTAAATTGGAAATGGAGACATTAGCTGGAACAAAGACAAACATGGAGTTTGTAGCTCGGATGGAAATCGAAGAACGACAGTTGGGGCCCAGAATACGCAAATATCAGGTTGTCAGTCCAGCTCCAAAAGTCTCGCAGCCAATCATAGAAGCTGAATGAGCTTTTAGGCCGATATCTGAATATCCGCCTTGAAGGGTATTTTTGTGGTCTCCTTTTTGTATACATATAGCCGGAGGCTATCTAAAAAGGTACCCGGTTCTGCGCATGACTCAACAATCAACAAGTTCTCTCTCTAGGCGCAGATAGTCCCAATAAACACCTTCCTGACACGCAAAGTCTGCTCATTAATCTCATGATACAATCATGACCCGAATATTCTATGGAACTTCAAGATAAATACACCGAACCAAAATGGCAACAAAAGAATGCCGACACTGGCCGAAGGTATTAGCAGTTTTACCGTCACCTAGATTACAGAGGAAGATATGTGGAAAGCTACAGTATAATTAAACTACAAAATATATTAAAATTAATATATGTCATATCTTATTAAGCTAAGAATCTCTAAATATATTTAATAAAATATATAATAGTAGCTTTTAAGAGTCGTTATGGGGTCGGTTGCCGGTCCTAGATTTGGGGCGTCCATCCTCTTCGTAGACTTTATAACGACATCCCCAATACCCAGCTCGTGGCTAGATTCTTTCAAGGTGTCCTTGATATTTGTAATACTGGCCTTAGAGACATTGTGAAATAGTTGATCATGGGTAGCGACGAGAACAAGTAGGATGAAGATGGCGACATTCACAGCCTATACCATGCATTGACTAACTATTGCCGCAGACGACACCAGCCGACATTAAATTTACTCGGTAAGGCTGTTGGAATTCTACCATAGTTCAAGAAATATTTGGCTGATGAAAGGACTTGAAGAGAATAGTTTGATGAGCGGGACCTTATCTACCATCAGAGCGATGATGGCTCATGGGGTTGGTGTAATCCTTCGCAATGTCTATGGTCAAAGGGCACAAGCATTGACGGGATGGTAGCCTTAAGCGACGAATAGGAAGGTCTGTCGGAGCTCTTCGTTGACACAATTGGCGTATATTCCTATGAGCGCTGGGGCTTTGCCTTTGTTGCTCGTCAGCTCCCCGGCACTGACTTTTGTACTATTGTTCTAGTATTACTACAACGACTGTGGTTTCGGTGAACTTCGTGAATAAGAAATATCTTGCAATACATATAGAACATGCTGAATAGTCAATACAGCCTGTTTGCACACTCAGGTCTGTTTGCACTCCTGCCTATGACTTAAACCTCTTTTGCCCCAGCTAGGTTACTTAGATTCTCCCATGTATGCTTCCATCTATCTGACGCAAATAGGTCGGGATGTCGCTTTTTTTTGGACTCTTCCAGCGCATACATAAACGGATTCTTTCCTTCCTCGTCTTTGTCGTTCCAGTTGATGAGATCCTTTTGCAAAATGAAGTCAAGAATATCTTTACTCACTGAGCCATGAATAGCTCCATGATGTAAGATATTTTTTTCACTGTTGTCCTTCGAGGACAAATTCACACCGTGTTCCGACAAGAGCTTCAAAAGCTCGATCTCCACCTTCCAATTGTGCATCGCCAGGTGCGCTAAGTTCTCACCTTTTGGGCTTGTCCAGAATGCATCAGCTCCCTGCTGCAGAAGAGAGAGGCAAATTTCTGACTCGCATAACAATTTAAACTTCCGCAGGTATATGCTAAGAGGGGTGTCTCCATTTTTGTCAACATCGTCAACTCTCACACCATGGTCCAGTAGTATGGTGACCATCTCGAGAGAGCAGATACATGATTGGAGATGGTGATGCAGTAAAGACCTGCCTTGTCTGTCTGTTTCGAGACATAGCTGTCGGCCTCCCTCTCGATCCTTGTTTAGGATCACTTTTACGGTGTCACACTTATCCTGGTGCACGGCGTAATGCAAAGCGGTCACACCTTCTGAATCCTTATTGGTAATAGAACAACCCCAGTCAAGGAACTTGCAGACGTTCGTAGAACTTCCTGCGCTGCAGGCGAGGTGTAATGCTGTTTGTCCTTTCCAGTTACGTGCAAAAGCATTGGCCCCCTTCTCGAGCAGTGACTGAACAACCACTTCTGAGTCAATTGTGTCATAGCGAATTTTATGAAGTGGCGATTCTAGTGCTGAATTTGCGATATTCACATCAATATCACTTTTTGCAAGAAGGATACTAATTACCGCTAATCTCTGTTCATCAATGTATCCATGGATCTCGCGTGCTTCCTCTCCTTCGTAGTCGGATATATAGTCAACATTAAGCTCAACTTGCCATCTGTCGCCCGTCCATGCGTCATCGTTCGCCAATCTTCTTGGACTGCTTCCTGGGATGCCTCTATTCAGGGCAATATGCAATGGTGTGTCCCCGTCGTGAGACTGTGAGTTTGGATTGGCACCCTTGTCCAGGAGATATTCAGTCATTGCACAGTGGCCGCTACAAGCTGCAAAATGCAGCGGTGTGAGACCAACAGCGTTGGTAATATTCGCTTCTGCAGTTTGAGGTGGCTGACGTCTTTGATAGGTTGTTTCCCCAGCTTCCATACTAATCGTGCAAAGGTTTCTCTCAACGCCAATATTAATATCGACGCCCGCCTCGAGAAGTATATCTGCAACTTGGCGATTTCCTGTGGCAACAGCATAATGCAGCGGGGTCATGTTATCAAAATCGGTCAAGCTGGCATCAATATCCCAAGATAAAAGCAAGTGAGCTAGATTGGCGCTCTGATCCTTTGCAGCAAGCACTACCAAATGTAATGCATTCCGACTCATTGCATCTATTGCATTGACAAAGGCCCCAGCATCTAATAGCTCTTTGATCGCCGCAATACTGAGCTTATCTGCGGCAGCCAATAAGGGCGTCTGCCCACCTATATCCCGAATCTCAGTAAGTGCACCTTTGCTTAACAGGAGATGTGTCAATACAGCGTCGCCTTGGCTAGCTGCGTAGTGCAACGCAGATCTCATCTCAGTATCTATCACATTAACATCGAGCCCCTCTTGTAGAAGAACTTCAACTGTCCGAATCTGTCCTCCCATCACTGCCCAATGTAAAGCGGTATGACCAAAACTATCCACCGTAGCAGTGCATGGTGTATCCTTTAGAAAGTCTATAACTTCATGGTTTATTCCGAAATACGCGGCGATATGCAACCCCATAATCCCTTCCAGTTTCCTCAACGGACGGAAGAGAGAAGCTTCTTCCAGTATAACCTGCGCTGCGCTAGCCAGCACTGAGCTATGCCGCAGGAAATATGATGTTAACTGTTTGACTTCGAGGTAGGATTCCCTAGCATAGAAACCCCAATACCGTGCGACATACTCATAAAGGGGATTGTTTTTTAGTCGCTGTCGGTATTCTTCCCAAGTCGTAGTCGGGCCCCTTTCAAATGTTTCGTATAATAGGTAGGTCAGACAAGTCTTTGCAATATTCACATCGGCATCGGGAAACCGTGCTATCCAAGATTGATCAATGTACTCCTGTGCTGTGAAGTGGACCAGGCGTACTATTCCACAGCTTTTGTCGGCGAAAACCAAGCCAGCGCAAACATCGATTATTATGCCAATGGCTGGAATATTATCTAAATCGATTGAGGATGAGTTTTCTGTAACAGCTAAGGCGTGCTGTAGCTCGATGATTCCCAACGGTCGCCGTGCGCGAAATATCCAAGAAAGAACCCGAGAAGCTAGTATTCTGCGGTTCATGGGCTGCTGTTCAATTCTGTGCATAATCCTGTTGTAAGCCGCATTGTATGCGCCAGATACTTTAGGTAACATTTCTAAAGTCCTTCTGATTTCGGAGATGGTTATCGTATCCTTCAATGACTGCAAATGAAGATATGCGAGGAGAAACCTGACCCAAAAATCAGCAGACTACTAAGTAACTGTATACGAGCAAACCCTTACATCCCATCTGCTGCTTTTATAATTGCCGATACGATCTTTTCTTCCAACCCAGGCTTCTCCAGAACAAACTTTGGTAGCCAAGTTACATGGTCGTCGAGATATCTCCGGATGTCTTCATCGCGAGCGCGAATCTCGAGCACGATACTCCCTCTTTCGGCAAACTCTGTCTCTATTGCATGAATATGCCGCGACGTCACCAAGAGGTTCGCACGAGTTTTGTCCTGCAGACTGAACAATGTTGCTAGGACATCTGACCGTGACCCGACAGAACCATTGCATTCATCCAGCGCGTCGACGATTATAAAGGTCCTCGTTTGCATGCTAACGACTTCCACCAAGATATCCATAATATCCTCCGATGAAGGTCGGGTAGTTCGGGTTATATGCTGGTTGTAAAAGCTTCTTACAATCTCCGGAATGGAAGGCCGAATCAACTGCGAAAGAAGGCTTGAAAGCAGATCACTACGCGAGATCTGGGGCTTTTGCCAGTCGAAGTATACATATGCGATACCAATGTTCGTGTCTGTGTCTCTCTGATAGTTCTGGCACAAGTGATCAATGATGAAAGAGGCAGCGAAAGTCTTGCCTGCACCAGGAATGCCTGGGCAGAAAAGAATCTGGTTGTCCTTATCCAACCATTTTCCAAACTCTTCTGACTTAATAAGCCACCCACCTGTCCCATTTTGCCATTTATCCAGGTAATATTTGTGGTCCTTGGAGTAGTCAATGCCTGCAAGCCATTCGCGGATGGATTTGTCTTCCTGATTCCCCTTAGCATCCCTATATGCTGCTATCCGGCTCGGCGATAAACAACATAAAAGGTCTTTTGTATAAGCTGCCGCTGCCATTGCTGCATACCCTTGCCACTGGTCATTTTTATGCGTGTCCGAATAGTCACATATACCCCGAATGACCAAGCAAGGAAAGTGGTTCATTAAACCTGCAGCTTCCATCTCGAAGCATAGAACCCCCTTTTCTGCTACAAGCTTATCACGTATTGTAGCATCCTTCATGAGTTTGTTTGCCGACGCAATTAAGCCATGGTGGATCATAGGGTTATCATCCGTTCCACTTCTCTCAGGGCGCACGACTAAATCGGATTTGCTGTCATTGCGCTCTGTCCATAAGCGGAGCAAAATACCTAAGCTAAGAAGGATTTCCCAGAGAAACTAGACCTGAACCTCAGCGTGAAACCAGCAAAAGCAATGCCAATGCTTCTAGCCATACCTTTATTGCCAATACCGTAGATATTGATCGCCCAGTGCCTGATGTATCGCTATGGGAACAGACAACTTCAGATTTGTAAAGCTTGTCAGTGCTTGGATGCGGCCTTTGGTACACCTTTTGCAATCTTTCGTTCTTCTTTAGGACATTGGATATATGTTCGTCGAGCTTATGGCCCTCGGTGTCGTATTTTGCCCGGAGCACATTCACGGCTGTGAGCAGACACGTCGGTGGCTGATTCCAAAAACCTGTAAATAGGAAGCTTTCGTTTTGAATGGTTTTACCGAAATCATATTGGACCACACCACCGGTCGTATTACTAGGGGTACTAACAACAACATCGCCTAAGCGGATATCGTGACGTTGACTGGGCGCACCTCCACCAATACCAACCAACAGGCCAATTTCAATATTCGGGAAGCTATGCAACATGTCTCTCCCGACGTTCGCAGCAGAGCATATACCGTAAATGCCATCAGGTAAGACAGCTATAACCACAAGGTGGGCTCCAAGCTTGCCGAAGGTATAAGTATTGTTGTCGTTCTTTGAAAGCTCAAATACTTCTTCATATACCTCGTCCAGAAAAGCTAGGGCGGCGACGTATTCCTTGCGGATGGCACAGATCCAGCCAACTGTGTATTTATCTCGAGAAGGCATCACGTTAAGCGGAGCAGTGGCAAAGGCAGGGAACTGGATATGGATTGGAATTTAAGGTCGGCTCACACTTAAGCTGACTCGTGAAAATATTCACTGAGCATAGAGATGATGGGTTGAAAGATCAGAGACCCAACCCAGCACCCGGCAACTCAGCCTTGTGTCGTCCTTCCCTTATACACACGAATGAAGATACGCCACGTCAATTGTGTTTGAAGCCTTGATTATGCAGATTTAGCGCCCACGCCACTTCGTGAAACACCAATAGCTGGCGAAAAGTAAACTTCCCCCACCAGTTAGTTATGTAGTACTGATGACCGCACATCTACCAGCTGTATTACCTGCATAGCTATTTATTCATGTTTTCAGGTAATTTGATTACACTTTATATTATAACGAGGTAGTCATCACAAGGAACTGCTTCGGCTTTAGCTTGTCACATCTTAGTCCGTCCCTTAACACTGCCTGTTTGAAAAACAGTGTCTAACTTAAACCAGAGTAAGTGCACATTCCACTTGAGCCGTGCACTATTTTTTCTATTCCAATCGGCTGCTGAATAGCCGCTGGACCTCATAAGTTTCTGTTAACTTCGGTCCTTCTCGAGGGCGAGAAGTTACAGAAATGTGGCTCTGTCAGGAGAAGACAGCCTTGTTTGAGGCGCGCAAGAAACGCAGACGAAACCCACATTCCACACTGCAACCTAGAAGGAGTAGACGGAAGCAATGATTGTTGGGGCTCGCATTTCAAGTGTTCAAAGTAAAACCAAATAGCTGCTCAGGCAGCAAGACCTTTCCCCACTCCCTCTATTACTCGCAACAATGCTCGACCGGTTAACAGCGTATACACCAGATGTTCGTTCCGCACACAGAACCTCCCACTTCTTCCCTTGGCTCCGAGGTGACGAATATCAATCCACGCTTTCTAAAATCTTACTCTGCCACCATCATGAAGCTGACGTCGGTCAAAAGGGCCACATCATTAATGGCTCGGCGGAAAGGAGGGGGTGTTGTTCTTCTATTAATTCGAATCTTTGAAACTAGGTTTGTTCCTGTCTCTAGTCAGGATGCTACGATCTGGGCGAATGTCATCACGACCACTGGAATGAACTGCTCTATAATATGCATGGACGGAGGCGTCCTTTCTCAATTATATTGTCCTGTGCTATCTGGATAGGTGAACAAGTTAGTCTATAGCCCAACCATTAGTTTGATTATAGTCGTAGTTTGAAACTCTAGGGCGAGCAAGAGAATACTCCAGGTTGCTATGATCTCATCGCTTAAACACCCTGGGACAGATAATTTATCATTTGGGATACATCAAGGACAGAAAGGTTCTACCTATTCCATATCAGTCTTCAGCATAAAATAGCACTATTCGTTGGCAGAAAATTGACTAGCGACGACATTCTGAGGCAAGGCACTTCTCATGCTCGAAGTCGGATACTTGTTATACCCAAGGTTCCATCCCAGGGCTCTGGGGCCATCTAGCTATCTTGGTTAGATGCGACTTATCTCGATGGCCAAAGTGTACTAGCAGTTGGCGATTAGGGCTTGACCATAAGGTGCGAATGATAACGTAAAGCGACCCGAATAGGATCAGTTCAAGCTAGAAGGACCAGGTCTATTGGGTATATGTACTTAATAGTGAAGAGAATGCGAAAGAGTAGAGCTGATACAAACTAAAATGTAGCTATCAAGTAACTGAGTAGATTGATCATGGGAAACTAAAGTACATGAATGAGTGTCCTTATATCCTATGTTTCTCATGGTGCCTTACCATATACCCATATACTAACCGTCCCGTATACCCTGTCACATGTCCATGACGTTTTAAAGAAAAAAAAAATAAAATAAAAACATACAACAGGAGGGATTCGCTGGTGGTCACCCACCCAACTACTAACCTCCCGGCGTGTGGCTTAAGTACGGCTGAGCGGACGGGAAGCCCTGTTTTCCACACCCTGTGGTCGTATGTACCAGTTTACTGAAGACCAGGCATTATACAAAGATATTACTGTCCGGACTAGATGTTTTAAGTGCTGGTACTGGCAGGGCTCCTTGCATCACGAGATATCATTCGATATACCGAATGATTTTAAACTACTGCCCCATTCATAATGACAACACCATAGTCGTATACCTTCGTCATAAAAGTCATTGATAGATGCCGGCTGATCACTCTGGGACCCCTAATCATTTTCTCTAGGAAATGGCATCGTGACTAACAGGCCTTAGATGGGCTTTACATAAGTATGCAGAAGTGAGAAATTCGAGGTTGTTGCTTGTTCGTATAATCCGGATTTTTCGACTTTTAAGGCTCGGGTTCTTGGGGGGAGAAGGGCCAGCGGACCGGCAAAACGCGATGCTGAGGTCACACGCCATACTCCTCGAACGGGATTGTTATCTTCTCTATGATATTATAAGCTATACCACAAGGGGCCAGTTCATATTCCATCTTAAGTCGCCACTCAAACTTATGGGCAGTGCAGATAGACACGAGACCCGATAAGCGGTTTTCCCGTCAGAGACGGGTCAGTGAGACTGTCGATCAGAGCGCCTCCATGGACCTCTAGTACTATCCGTGTGAAAACGCTCATGCATGAGTGGGTGATGAATGGGGTGGCGCACAAGTTGAACGGCGCCTATCCAGTGAATGGTTCCGGGCGTGTCTCTTTGGATGATAGTATGTAGGGCCTCAACGCTTTGATCAAGCCCACCACGATGCGTACTAAGCGGATACAACTTCGGCTCCATGTGAAATGAGGACACAGTGCGGGAGCCATCATATAGTTTTCCTGCTACAATAGCTTATTTTCTCTCCATCCCTAGTTATTTTCTTGAAATGATACGACTCGATTCTGCCTTTTCTTCCGGACTGTCAAAGACGCAATATTCTCTGCATTAGTAAAAGTTCAAAGGAACCCTCTGTACTAATAATTGAAATTCTTGTACTGTGATTATTTGGAATTGTTAGGAGAACTGCGGAGCAATGGAGTTTTGAAATGGTGCAATGTGAATTTATTTAGAGGGATTAGTTGTGTTTAGAACCACGTCTCATGTCACTTCCCTCATAACTGGTAGTTAAAAAAGTGCCGGAGCTTGCTCTGGTGGCTGTACAACTCCTTGTTGGGGATCCCGTAGATGCCGTGGACGCTGCTGTCGTGTTGGAAGAGCTTGCGCTGGCTCTGGCAGTGATATCCGCTTCTGCATGGGTATAAGTCTCGACTGCTCCTGACCTTGTGCCATTGGGCACGATATCTGTCATCCTCGTATTGCGTCCTGCCGTTACTGACGCAGAACTTTGCCGTCGTGAACAGTCGCACCGGCTGTAGAATCTCACTTGAAAATTGCCTCCAAAAACAATGGCTCCCCAAACAGAATTATCACAAAGCACTTCCCTCATAGTTGTTTCTCTATTTCCATTCCCTCTAACAATTTTCTGTAGTCGATTCCTATTTTGACCATTACAAGCTTCAAATGGACCGAATGTGCAACGCTCCCAGGCATGTTGACGGGAGAGCTTGACCGGGTCTTCTCCGTAAGTCGAGGCTAACTTCCTGAGGCAGTACATGGTTGTGACTAAATAGTCTTGGTCATTAGGTACCGGGAACCACGCACTGCAAAATTCACTTCCTCTTCTCGGACTAATCGGCTGTGGGTGGACATTGGCACAAAACAGGGTCACCACTTTGTAAGGGTGCTCAGTTAAGTGCTCCCAATTATTTCTAAGCATTTTTGGCCAGTCGCCGCTGGTTTCAGACTTGATATATGTCGTCAGGATTCTGTAAATCTGAGGCTTTTGAGCCAGTGTCGCGAAGTCTACACCTGCCAACTTTTGTCTTTTCGGTATGTGACAATGCGTTTCACGCGGTTTCAAGCCTTCATTATCCTGCAGCTGGTCTAACAGGTTAGAAAAGTGCTTGAAATGGAACTCCAGGTTAATGTGAGCCTTCTTTGCTGCTGGCTGCTTTTTGAAACTTCGAAAGGTATTTCTCAAGCCGCCTATATCCAGCTCTTCGAGAACTGGGAACCAGAATCCGGCTCGTGGGTATCTCGGTTTGATCCATTCCTGCAACAGGTGCATCACCACGCATATCTGCGGTAACATCCATGCCACCCTACTCTGAACGTCGTATAGTATGGTGAAATTGTTGCTTGCATCCTCCAGATGTTGGTCAAGATCCCGGTCACGACTAAAACGCAGTTCTTGTTCCTTCCGGGTTGGAAAGCGGAAGCCTGTTCCCAGGCCGACTGATGCGCCTCCTGCACCCCCACCGATTGAGAAATTGATGGTTCTATTCCATTCTATTGGCCAGCGTTGAGTTTCCTCTTTTACACCTGCAAGGCCACGGGCAGACTTTATCGTTTGTCTGCTGCCGTCCGCACCCGGGAAAATCTCGGCATCTTGATATAATCCAAGAAAGTGTCGATTCGATCCTTCGGTGTCATTGAGAAATTCTGTCGGGTCTTTGTCGGTTTTTATCGGCAGGATGCTTGGTTTGTCTTGCTTCACTTCTGCCATGTAGAGCCGACTCTTCTCGCCCTTTTCGCGCCCGACCAGGTGCCACTGTAGAGCAGTAGATTCGCCAATGGAAACCGAAATTGGCTCAGACTTGACCGGGACCAAAGCATTTTCCCGACCTTTTAAGACAAAGCCGCCCTCGTATGCAACAGGGTGGCCGACACCAGCGAGAGTGGTCATCAGAGTGAACGGTATCTCCACACCACGCATGTGATTCGGACGATGGGGAATAGGGAAGCCGATTGCAACATTCAATCCGGTGAACACTTGGTGCCAACACGTGCCAATAGGATTTTCAGATCTCTTGCGTGGAGCTTCGCAGTACACGATATGGAAATTAGAGCAACCCTCCTGTTCTGTCCTAGAGGGTTCACTGCTGTGGACGATGTATTCGATCTCCGCTCCAGAGAATGTCAGACCCTCTTCCCGAGGTTCCTTAAATGCTGCCACAATCCACGCTAGTTCTGATGCGACGTCTCCCAATAAGACCTTCATTCTGCCGTCGATGCATTGGACCCGGATAGTAACATTATATTTATCCGGAGGCGTAATAGACCTCTCGACAAGCTGGGCATGAAGTTCAATAGCTCCTGGATTATTGGACTCGTCTATCCCATCGATACGCAATGGAGACGCTATACTACTTATCAGAAACCGATAACATGCCGCTTAGAGATAACACGAACACTCACATGTACTTGGCCCAGACAATCTGGCAGCGGATAAGAACTCTGACAGCCACATCAGGATATTGACGCCCATCGTGCCCCAACGCCGCCTGACGTAAGAGTCCACGGAAGCCGCAAAAGCGTCGTCGTACGACCCAGTCACTGTCAGAAAAGAGTCAATTCGACCGTCAAGCAGGTCGCAAAAATCACTCAAATCGGCGGATAATCTGATATCGAATAAATTGCTAATGCGCTCCAACACAGTTCTGAGCCTTTTAGGTCCCCCGTCGGCGTAGAGTGTCTCTCTTTCCGTGCATTGCGCCAGAGAATCCGACATATCTAAGGCCGTATGGGGCATTTTGGGCTGGTGGTTGAATGTGCGAAGTTTGATTGTGCCCAGCAATGTGTGTAAGTAGTCGGAGGTAGAGTCATCGGGGTCAAGGCAGTTAGAGAATCTCCCCATGAGTGCCATTTCCAAATTGCCCAATTTGGCCACGGGCAAGGATTTTCCGGATTTTCGTGTCACTAGAGTATTATTGCTGGGAAAAAAGTGTAATGGCTTGCAAGGCCATGAGACTGCATCGGCTTGGTTCACGCTGGGCAAATAACGATGATAAATGGAAGCATGGAGGCTTTCATGGGTTGGTCCTCGCTCAGGATGGTAATCGAGGGGATGTCGAGTTGAGTACGGCAGAATGCGAGCAGCACGCCGGCTCCTAACTGGACCCTTTCTGGTTTCCCATCCGGCTCCTGGAATAGCTGGATAGTATGGGTCGGCTCGATGGGCAAAGCTGACTGGATAGTTTATATCGATGGGATTCGGTGCCCTAAGATATCCATCGATATTGAATGATAGTTGACCATGCGTGCTGCATTGATCAATCATCCAGATAAGAGAAATATCTGATAGCCGGGAGTCTTCCTTGGCACCTCCAATGTCCAAATGGTCACCCGAAAACCAGACTTGTAACAAATAGCTCTGATAATTTCTCTGTTCTCGTTCGTTCCAAAGGACTGGTTTATTTGACCATTCTTGTTCATCCAAAGCCAATGCTTGAAAGCCGTATTTGACCTGGATTGGTAAATAATTATCGTGCAGTGCGATCTTTTTCCCACTCCAGTTATTGAATGAAACTGTATCCCACAGGCCGACGATCTCAATAGTGTAAGGCTCCAGCTGACGTAGGGAAATGTTTTTTCTTTGGCGTTCATCGTAATGTAGCATACCCTTGTGGAAGAAGTCGTTGTACAATGTGTCGAATTGGTCTCTTCCGCTGATCGGAAGAAGGCCCATGGAGGTGATAAGTGACACTATGGCTAATGCAGTGTAGGCTCCTCTAGAAAAGCCAAAAAAATATATCTTGTCGCCGTTTCTGTAATTATTCGCAATGAACGAGTATGCAGATCTTATGTTTTCAAAAACGCTAGATCCGGTATCTCCTAAGCAGTAGACAAGTTAACTGACTTTGCCGAGCCAGAGTATAAAGTGTGGTTGTGATAATACCACCCCGCAATTCATCATCCCCTGTGCCATGAAGCGTCTGGTAATACACGATCTGCGATATATGTTCAATTTTTCCATCTTCGCGTTTGGCCTCGGCATATTGGCTTAATACACGGGAGAAGCGGGACACGATCGAAGGGGGGTGGTCACGGCTGCTAGTGAGGCCATGAGGGGTTTCTAAAAATACACTTCAGGACTCGTCCTCCCAAAAGATCGCCTAATGCGGAGAGCGATGTACGTTACCATCACATAGAATAATCAGATGTTTCTTTCCAGACTCAGATAGTCCAGAAGGCTGTTCCAGAGATGGCTGAGATTGTGCAAGCTGTCCACGAGTGGACGATCGCGATCTAGGCCTTTTTTCTTTCAAAGACATATCAGACAGTCATCGGTATCAGGGCCGCTCTTGGAGGTTTCTTCAGTCCTTCGCATGGGATCATAGCTACCGGGGCTGAGACGTCGTCTTATGCATCAATTGATAATGGGTCCTTCACGCCTCCCTAACTTTGAAAGCTTGGTTCCGCGGAACTCAATATGTGGATAATCCGAATCTATGGCTTTCAAACCCAGGGAAAATAAGGGCTGGTCCAATCATCTCCGTTGAGAATAAGCGCACGTCTTATGACCGAACAGCAAAGCTTAGATTGTCTAGACCGCCCTAGATTTGTCTGAATTTGTGGGTCATCTTCGAAACACGGTCACGCGCAATTGAGTGGTCTAACATCAGGTTTCTTCTATGCCCCCTCAGATGGTTTATCGGATCTTCTGATCCGATCCGGTAAGTAACCCTAACACTTTTCCTGAATATGAAAGTTTTGCCAGCGGCTAACTGCCGTCCACCTAGAGCTGCTTTGGCGGAATCCATATGCCAACATTGTTCAATGTATCATGATGACCTCACAGCATGTACTTGTGACCTTTAAAAGTCTCAGCGATTATTCGGAATTAATTCCTTGCTATATTCACGAAGTCTCAGTTATCATCCATGAATGAACAAAGCATTCCCCTTCCTGGCGTGGATTTTAAGCACACACGCCTAATAGATAAGACACAGCACCGACGAATAATTATTTGCTGCGACGGCACCTGGAATGATTGAGAAGCAAGTAATCTCTTACAAATGTAAGCCGAATTCAGAGTTTCATTGCTGTACGTGGTTCAAGCGATGGGCATTGCTATGAACAGGTGTTGTATTATCTTGGCATTGGTGCAGGCATGACGTTCGCAGGTAGCCTCCACAATGGGTCGACTGGTAGAGGTAAGAACGCATAAATTGCACGTTGTAATTCTAGATTCCGAAGGCCATGGCAGGAATCGACTGGAAAATTTAAGAAACTTACTGGAATATTGCTTGGCATTATTAGCCAATAGATGTTGGCATTCTTGGGAGCGCTTAGTTGAATATGAAACTTCCTAAGCTTTTCAGGATCTGGGAATCCCAGAAGATATCACAACATGGGCTTGATGGGGGCACAGAGGCCACAAAGCTTGAAATGTATTTTTAAGAGCTTGTAGTGAAATATCAGAAGTGTTGAGGACAAGCCCTTACTGAATTAAAGAATGATGAAAGAGTCCTTTGAAGACATGTTAAGATCAAAGTTTGCGCAGTGTGGGATACCGTAAAGTTCTTGGGATTCTTTTCCAAGAGGGGTTCTATATAGGTAAACTAAAAAATCCATTTCATCAATTACAAGGTTAGTCCCAACATTGAAAATGCATTTCAGGCGCTTGCCCTCAACAAAAAGCGATATCACTTCAAACCTTCAATCTGGTTCATTTCTGGCCAGGACAAGCCCTAAAACAATGTTGGTTCCTAGGTAGCCACAGTGATATCGGCGGTGGCTATCGCAACTGTGGATTGGCTAACATCTTGTTGCTGTGGATGATTGCGCAACTTTGACACTTTGTTCAGTTTGACCAACATGCTATTTGGCATGCCACAAATGGTGGGCATATACTCCAGGTGAACATTTCCAAGGAAAACAGAGACAATCTGCAGAGTCCACTTGACGCCAAGGAGTGATTCAACAAAATAAAGTCTAGGTGGCCGCGTTTTTAGTGAAGGAGCAGAGTCCAGCCAAATTTTGATGCTTCTGGTGCTTAACCTCTTGCCCCTGCGATACCATCGCTCGGGACGTCGTTAGAAGACCACAAATTGATTGCAAGCATGCCAAGGGGCGTCATTGGGGAGTTGGTGGAAGAATTTCTACGCCCAGACCTCTCTGATATATACCTGTCCTCTTTGATAGACTTACTATATAGATAAAGTATACATAAGACCTTGTCTAACTTATATACTTATTATTAGATTAGAGTAATAGATAACCAGTAAAACAAGCGAATTATAAGATAATCGGAGAATAGAAATACTATAATTATTATAAATAAATAGAAGCTAACTATAAAATTACTTTTCTCTTTTAGTATAACCAATTATTTTTTCTTATCTAACAGCTAAAAAAAGCTTGGTTTCTGGCAAATTAGAGCTATAAATACTTATATTTCAGATATATCATCCCTGAAAGTCTGTTCTACTCAATTCAAAAAATAACCAAAAGTCTTTGCTATAATATTCTATAGAGTATTGAATAATCTCAGTCTCAGATAGTATAAATCTATAGATACCTAGCTCTTATCTCAGTACCAGAAATATCAGCAGTTAATAGAAGTGTATAGTCTTTCCCAAGCAATATACAGTCTTCGAGCGCAAGATATGGTGCCCCGAGTGTGGTTTTGCTTGTGGAATCAACTACAGGCTAGTTAAACAAGAAAGAGAATCAAAGACTCTGTATATCAACCGAGCAGCTTAGTAACTGTACTTAAAAATTATAATCGCTATAATCTACTCAGCAGTCTCTTAGCTAATATTGACTTAATATATTACCCTATATTAAGAGAATAAAAAAGAAAAAAAGAAAATATAGATGAATACCGGTAAAATTACTAATATTTAAATATCTTAACTAAGATCATCAGCGGCTCGGCGGACAGCCAGCTAGTCATTCGGAGCCACCCAAATGCCTGGACCTGTCGAGTGGTTACCAAGTTGTAAGTGACCGTGTCCTGCGGTGAAGAATATAACACTGCTATTGACTAAACTCAAATTCGACGGATATCTGTCAGTTATAGAGTTGTCGTGATCCTCACATGGCTTGTTTACGGGTCGCGGTTATAGGTAGTAGACTAAATATAGCGGTCCCCCACATTTTCCCGTCTCCACGAAGCTAATGTGAAGTTACACGCAAGAAAGCCGAGCGTCAATAGCCCGAAAAACCGAAGAGACTGAAAAAGCGTCGGTATCCCGCTTAATACGCTACCGAAGTGGCATGCTCTGGATAAACTTCGTTCTGTTCAAGGTTGCATGTGGTGACAGTAGAAACTCTACCACACAGATATCTGATAGACCCCGCAAATAGAGTTGATCGGGTTCCCCGCTGGACCCCACCCGAACCTGCCCTTAGTTTAAGGCATATATGCTGTGCAGATATGTACTCCGCTTTCGTCCTTACACATTGGCTCACACATTTCTACAGCTCGCCAAGACATCGGGTGCGAAGGTGATTGCTAAGACATCTTCATAGGAGCAGGCTGGTCTCCTTAGACAAGTGGGGGCGTATGAAATCATAAATTATAATGAATGTCCCGGGCGGGGGGAAGTTTTGAGATGCCTTACTTCTAACCATGAAGGAGTGACGCATATTGTAGAAGTTGCCGGGCCAGCTTCAATGAAAGAGGTGAGTTTATACTGTCAGCCATTTGACGGAAGAATGTTTCTAACCGCAGACATGTAGTCCCTCAAAGCGATCAAGATAGACGGCGTTATCTCCATGGTCGGTTTTGTCGCAAGCTCCTCAGCTCTTGACCAGCCATCCCTCGTCGACACTCTATTGAACGTTTGTACTGTCCGAGGTATTGGTGTGGGGTCCAGACAACAGTTTGAAGAGACGAACCGTGCCGTTGAGGCAAATAAAATTCACCCCGTCGTGGACAACCGCATCTCCAAATTTGGAGAGGTCCGTGAAGCTTATCAGTATCTATCTGACCAGAAACATGTCGGCAAAGTTTGCATTGAAATCCAAGTCTAAGGATATCTTGGGCTGAGCTCCGCAAGGTTTGTATCTCAGCAGCAGACATCAGAGTATGCAGAATGTTACTTGATGCTATATTTCGGGAGATTATACGATTAACAAAGCAGTTTTGTTGAAGCTGATTAGTCTTGCTAAATACTCCGAGGCTGATTCTTTTTTTGAGAACTAACTACTTAATCCATAATATGCAAATGCTTTTAGGCCACGGGGCCCCACATATTCAATTATCACGCACTTCTGGTTCTTTTTCTGGATCCTCAATGGTGGTAGCCCAGATAGAACTGTCATGGTATTGTTGATTCTGTTAAGATATTGCCATCAGTGTTGTTCCGAGGTTTGTTCCAAATCCGGGGATTGGTGTAATACTGTTGCAACCCTACTTACTAAGACTACCCCCGCACGTTTCATTGGATTCCCACCTTCCAGAGTCTCATGACATTAATAATGCAGGTTGCGTGTGTTAGTGCTGTAACATGATGTAGTCTCTCTTTCAGCCTTTCCAATTCGATTTGTTGGAAGTATAAGATACAAGTGGTGAAGTTACTGCTTATTGGACTGCGGCTATCCGAGGAAGAGTCTTAACAGTATAAAAGAATAGAGACTGTTTCTATAAGCGGCAAAGGAGAGTCCTAAATTCATATGATATACTTGTTTCGTGATCGGACGTCCGGTACCACCAAATGGTCTGTTAGCGGAGTAAGAGTAACGTACGCCTCAGGATCAAAGGCAAATGTAATTCCCCTACAATTGCATGGTTGCGGTCAGCAATAGAAAGAAGAATAAGCGCTACTGACCACAGCAGCTGTATGGTTCACGTCAGTCTACTGTACCGAGATTGATATCATCTACGGCTAGTAGCGGTTATCTTCAACATAAATAACATAAATAGAGACGTTGAACCCAGAACCAAGAGCCCTTATCCACTAGCAGAACAAAACCCTTGCCCACTCAAGCACTTCCAATAGCATTCAACTCTCATCAAACCATCATCAAACTTTCCAACCTCCACAATGTCTTCCGGTTCCACTACCAACATGCTGCGTGTCAGCATCGAGTCCCAGAAATTCCCCGGATCCTTCCTCCGCATGGACGGACGGGACGTCACCAAATACTCTGATTCTGGTGGCGGTACTGTCAACGTCCAGAACTATGTTGGCACGTACGAGACTCTCATCATCGTGAACTACCCCGATGACAATACCTTCTCTATCATGTCCTCTGCCTTCCCGAACGTCTACCTCCGCATGGATGGCTCCGATGTTAAATCTGGAGAGACCTACGCCCAGGGTGCCGGAAAGGTTAACTGCCAGTGCGTATCCCCTGTTCTATACTAGATTGGTCGGTACTGACTGAGGACTATCAGGTGGGGCAGCTATTCTTGGGAGAAATTCCGCTTCGAGAACCAGGAAGATGGCACCAAGGCTATTGCTTCTGTGCAATTCCCGAATGCCTATCTGCGCATGGAGAATGTCACCGGCCAGGGTGGACCTAGCGGTGCTGGAACTGTTAACTGCCAGAGCTATATCGGTTCCTATGAGAAATTCAAGATCAATGTCCTGTAGTGTGGGAGCATAGCACTGTCGACTGTTGTAGTGGTATTCTTCTTTTGTTATTTTCTTTTTATTCATGCGGTTCAAAGTTATGGCAAAAGAAAGGGAGGGAAGAAAAGGTGGAAGAAAAAAATGGGGGGGAAACGGGCGCATGGTTCAAATCGTTCATTGAGGCACAGTCGACAGTTCTATTTATTGGGATAGCACTAACCTTTCACACTCTCTCAGTGGGAATTGTTTTGCGTATTTTTGAAAGCAAAATCACCCTTCCAAGTAACAAACTAACTTCTGAACGCTACAACTCAATGACTCATAATGTAGAGAAGCATTCTGTAGTATTGTTTGTGTCAACGCTATACTGACAAACTGCGCTCCATGAAACGAAGAAAACAGGCCAAGTGGAATCTGATCCTTAAAAGGGCATCTCATGTCTTCTGATCATGTGTTGCTTCAAATTATCCTTCCGATTGAAAAGCTTGAGACAACCCCCATAAGTACATCGATAGGAATAAGGAAAGAGATGAATAGTTTTGACATGTCTTTCCAACTCGGCAAAACGGTTAAACGGTTTCCTATACTTGCACCCTTTCCATGTGCACCTAAGATTGCGATGGGCTTTTCTGCTACTATTCCACCGTTAGCGCGAGATGTTAAAGTTGTAGTTTTAAATCTGGATTGAACCTTTTGCTCATGGTAGGATTAATGATATGAATCTCAGCCCCAGGGATATCATCCTTAATTGGGCCCAGTGGAATAAAAGGGTAATTCAGAAGGTTGTTGGGATGGAGATGGCTCTGGCGACTTTTGACGCCACAAGAAATGGTATTTCCCTGACGATGCCAGCTAAGATTCTCAGGAACCATGTCCGGGCCCTGAAATCCAGGGTGAACGTCTGGACCCAGGCCCGACTGGTTGGGGCTCAATTCAACGTCAATGGAAGAATTGAAACCAAATTGCATTTCATGTCCCATTGTGGTATCGGGGGTCATAGACAAATCATCCCATGTAACGTAGGACCGCACGGAAGGACTGTGGAGCAAGGTATGTTGCTCGGAGCCTTCATGATATGGCAAGAATTCTTCCTCGAAGTTGTTCGGCAACGAGCCAATATCATTGTTCGCAAATGAAAGACCGACGGGACCTGGGTTAGGGCTGGGCGTGGATAAAGTGTTTGGGGATATGGAAACTGATGACTTTCGACCAACAGGCATTGCCAAAGCCTAATAGAAGTATATAAGACTAGGAGATTTTGAGAAGGAATTGAAAAGTTTCATGAACTTCGTTTTGAACAGAAAGAAATTTGAATAAAAGGTAAGGTATAGTGATGCTGCTCGGTAAATGGCCACTGTCTCTCGGGGGAAATCAAATTAAGGATACCGAGGAAATGTTGTATACCAGTCCACAATGGAAAACTAACGGGTTATATACAACTAAGTCCGGAAAATGAATCCAAGATGATAACATAGAATACCGGAGTATCCCACACCATTGCCCATCCATCCACAAAAGGACTGTGCCTACCTCGTGTGACATACAACACTTTTGCCTCGGTAGCTGCATATTACACCCGGCCCGGATAGAATGTCCCTCTGCTCTACCAACTTCCATTCGATTATGGCACCTCGAGGGTAGTGTAACATTCCATGCCCGCTGCCCTGATTGGTTTCGCTCTGCAAAACTCAGCCACGGTGGCCTTGTTTCAAGGATTCAGTATTCAGGGCTCCACCAGTTGCCTCTCGCAGATAGAAATGGTATATCTACTTGCATATGCGGACCGTGGACGAGTTCACTATTCTCCTGTTGTACAAACGCTGCGGCGTCTTGCCAAGATATGAATCCGAGAATTATTGCGAAAAGAACTTAGACAAGAAACAACCATGACGTTCCATAAGGCTTGCATATACAGGCAACACGCAAGAGCTTCCCCATAGCAGAAACTTCATGATGACTATGAGCGCGGACCATTGCTAGTTCTCTACGCAAATACCTACATTTATGGGATGGGAGAAAATACTAATTATAAATCCGACTTCCAATTGTTAGACCCGGCTGTTTCCTCAATGAATAAGTGCAGGGTTTTAAGCTCCTACAGTGGTTCGTTCTTTAATTGAGGCGCTGTTCATTATAAGAGGAAGAGAGCAGTTATCAAGGGCCCCTTTGACCTTAGTGTCGTACTGCGCCATACCAGGTTAGTATTTAGCCATCTGAGCCCTCACATCAAGTTAGTTATGGTCTAGGACTCTGTGTCCAAACCATTATACAGGAATTGGTCAACATTCATCACTAGCGCCGTCCGCAAAAAAAGATATCTCTCTCGTTCGGGGTTGTTTTAGGGCAACATTGGGCTTGCAGTCACCTAACTCTATAGGCTCACGTCGTACCAACTTAGTGTGATAAGAGCGCCGGTTTGCTGCATGAGTGCAAAACTCGACAACGTAATTTCTCGTCGTTCGCCTCTGAAGTTCGAATTCGAACCGACGTCGGGTTTTGTTTTGAGATTGACACCACAAGAGAATCAGCTAGACAAATAGTATGCATTCGGGGGCTGATTACATTAGCGTTTGGAACACCATGATACATTCCTATGTCTTTGTACGCCTGTATTCCACACCAACCCGGCAGGGAAGAGGCTAAGGAAACCGGGACATTCTAGGGTATGCCGCTCCATTGGTATGGAAAAGGTGGATACGGGATTCTAGTCTCGGATTCGCTATCTAGTTACACGGAATAATGAGGTTTTCTGGGAGGCATATCCCTACTTGCTGACGAAAGGCTTCTCCCTCGATGTTACACACAAGCACATCTATGTCCGTGCTCATACAACCCGCAGTCTACGTCTATAACATCATCCAGAGAACAAAAAGGGTATAACCCGTATCCTGTTGGTATCACACAGAGAAAATACAACCATGGCAAGATTACATTACTGATAATCGTGCCACTAAGCCGGTCGGTCTTCCAATATCCTCCCCACTTGGAAGGACACAATGCTGGCTGGACGCTCAATATCCGAAGTCCCACTCTGTGGGAATATTTGTTCCACATTTAGCAGAATGGTTCGATCTACGTCAGAGTACTCCTCATGCTTATAAGTTTCCGAATTGAAATCTCCGTCCGGAGATCTTACGTGGTTGCACATAAGGTTGCCCACTTATCACTTCAACTTATGTATCTATTGTTATATCTAGCTTACTAATTATACCTTAGCATAAAAAAGCCCCTATCTTATTGTCTTCCAAGCGGATCCATACATTGCCCATTAAAAATGAATGGCTATGAGCCTCTCGCGCTCTAATACAGCTTTTTAGAAGCCCCATAGTGTCAATTAATTCAGGCTCAGTTTGATTAGCTCTACCCATAGACCCTCTACGCAAGCATTACTGTGCCGAGGTCATCAGCAGTAGTAGAGAACATTCATATAACTGTAGAAGATAGTTTGTGGACAATGATGGTTCACAGAAAACAGTGGGATAAAGGAAGTATACTTCCCATATAGCTTAGAATTTGCGTGGCTTCAGGGCAATCTTAGACTCACCTGTAACAATTACCCTTCCTCGAGAGCGCAGAAACTAAACCTTCAATATCACAAAAGCATAGTGGGTATTGGTGAGAATCAGATCTACCATTCTAGAAATGGTAGTGAATATTTGAGATAACCCAGAAATCCATAAGTTGAAAACGTCATCGCGAAGTAAGAAGACACAGAAATCCCAAAAATGTAACAAATCACGGAGGACATGCATTCCGACAAGGTAGGGCGATTTCCCTAACAATCACAGTCATGCACCCTGAGTATATGCTCCTTTAGATTATCGTCCGTATTGAAGGACTTGAAGCAGCCATCGACATTGCATCTATAAGACCGAGGCGCGATATGGATGGTCTTAACATGCCGCAGAAGGTCGGCCTCACGGTTGAAACATTTTGTAGATGTGCAGCCCTCCCATTTACATCTTTGCGCAGGTCGGTGGTTCTTTCCACTGCAGAAGTGTTACGAATGCGGTCATAGCCTTCAGGCACAACGTTGAGATTATCATACCTTTCTTTGGTATCCTTCGCACCGGTCTCTTGCTATGCCTTCATAGACTGAGGTTGAGCCGGAAGGGTGTGCGGCGCCAGTGTGGTGTTTGGGTAGATAACCATATGAAAACCCAGCGGTAGAGATCGAATTGGGTTGGACGCTTGTCGGCATGCGCAAATTAAGGCCCATCTCTAGATCGTGGTTCACAGTGGGTCGAGGAACGATGGAGCCGTCGTGTAAGGGAACATCAAGTTGCCATTGTGGGTAGTGGACCGGGCTGGCTGGTATGACTGCTGGGTTTGGAGGCAAAGGCTCCATGTTGAAATCATCCGCAAGGAGCCAGAGGCCGTTGTGCATTGGAAATCGATTGGTATGATTGTGGCCATGGCCATCCGAGGATACAACATAGAACGAACTGGCACTTGTTGAAACAGGGGCATCCGACATTATCAAAAGTAGTAGTCGTAAATGATAGACAAGTGCACACTGTTGATACTGGTGCTGTATGATATATTGACAGAAGCTTGACCAATAGGAAGCGAGAACGAGTGAACGAGCAAAGTAGAGTCAAGGTATTTATTTCCCTATTCTAGATGTATGACAGAAGTTTTGCAGGGGAGGAGAGAGAAATCGACTCATGGTTTCCAGATTTATATAAAGGAATACTTCATTAGTATAGTTAGACATACTAGCATAGTCTGCTTCCTACTCCCGGCGTACTCTGGGTGACAGGTTCTGTCTAGGTCTAGGTGCAATTTTTCATGGTTCACCGCTCAATCTGGCGCAACGCCTCAGGGTTGCGGAACGTCGCTTTCTTATTTATGTTCTGCAGTTTTCTTCCGCCTGTATCTCGGTCCAATCTTCTATTGACTATAATAGTGCCAGGCGGTAGACGGCCAATCAAAGCATTGAGACACAACTCTACAGCCTTACCACAAACTCCCGTCAGCTGTCTTGTGGGTCCCCTGCCAAGTGTTCGAAGTTATTTGCACTGCCTCATATCCGTTCGTAGCAGACCAATGAAGTCGTGGATGAAGTTGTGAAAAAGGCTTCACTTTTGCAAGGGATCTGACCCCGCAGAAGAAGTAGTAGTCCGCTCCACCAAAGATCACCGGCACTTCATAGTAGCCAAATCGAGGTTATATGGAAAGTTGCTTCTAGTCAAGTACCCGTTTTAACAGGCCCTACTCCGCCCGGGCAAACTGAGAGACTAATCAGTTGGTTTTGCTCCTTGTCCGAATCAGATCTATATGTCATATTGTAAGGTTTTCTTGAATTTTATTTAACTTCCCTCCTCTTTTTTTTTTATTTTTTTTTCTTTCTTTTTGCGGGGAGTCTTTGCCTTCCCTTTCTAGAGGCACATATAGGTACCGAGTATAAACGTTAAATATAGTATGTCCCCGACGCACTACAACGATATCTTGACTAAACTCTTCACTTTACCAGATTTTCTCGGATTAAATGAGCAGAAACCTTAGGAGCAAATACAAGCAGTAACCTCGCTTTAGAGAAGGACCTTCCCCTTCTAAATTGTTCCCTTAAGTTCAGGATATAGTATTCTAGGGAGCGTACATCCGCGGTGATACACAGCAATCTTGATTATATTTCCGCGACCCAGACAGATCCATTCTCATCCAGCATGAGTCAAAGACCACAAAGCTCGCTCTAGAAATTCCGTGTATCTGAAGTCCTAAGTGACATCCTTTGTTAACAAGTGCTGACCAGAGATATACTAGTGTCCAAATAAATGCCTCAGAAGTTACATGTATGCACATATATCATGCTAGCTAACATCCGAGGGCGCACTAGGAAAGTAAACACCCACCCTCCTTGTACTGGACGACCCTCAACCTCTCCCATCGGGTCAGTGCTTTGCTCTACAGAGATTATGCCCTCTCCAGTCTTGCGCGCATACGAGTATTGGCACAGACAGTGCGTATTTGAGCAATACGCCTGGAAATGACTATCATTTGGGCCATTCGGTCATTCCAGAAGTTCAGAGCTACCGTCTAAAGTGAACTTTCATCCGTTATTTAGCTTCTCTTGTCTGGCGGATGGAGACATTGTCAATATTTTATACACGCTGAGCCCGATGAGGAATAAGGTTGATGTTGACATAGAGAGGTGCAAGCAAGGTAGGCGAGTCCTTCCTATGTACTAACGAACATATAACAGGGATCCATACTTCACGGCAGTCACTGCTACTGTTAAAAGTCGCTCTTCATTGTCATGACATTGACTGTTATTATGCTCCGCTATCTATGCCGCCTGATAGCCCATACTGGGCATTACCATGGCTGCTACAGCTCGCAACTGGTCCAACTCCATCATAAAAGCTTCATTGGGGCTGCGCCCTGATCCAATATTATTCCCAAAGAACATCTTCCGTGTGAGGCGAAGTGTCTGACCACCAGGTGGTCCTGGGGGCCTCGGGTAAACTTGCTACGGATATTGTTAGCACAGCAAGGAAGCGCAAGGCCGGTATGCCTCCTCACCTGGCGCTCTTGGAGTCGGGGTATCCCATCCCTCCCCAATGTATAGAGATCTACATCACCTCTTATAAGCATAGTATCCTGTGATGCTCTCCAGTTGACCAGAATGACAACCTGGACAGCATTCTCTCCACCTAAGAGCCAATCGAGCATGTCATTCCGAAGACTCTCCCCACTTTGCGAGAACGCTGACTCAAGCACTACTCTCGGTAGCCCGGTGCCGTTCAATTGCACTCCAACATTCGGGGCCTTTTCCATTCCCCTGAATGGGTATCCGGTAAGCCTAAATTCTTCGAACGTTCAGAGCGGTTCTAGAATCAGTAGCAAGAGCCCTACTTGTGTTGGCTGAGGCCAAGAGCATATTCCGCTCGACTGGATTGAGAACACCAGTGTTCAGCCATATCTCTCGCGAACGGGCGAACCACTCCTGGTCGGCGTTATGAAGTGGAGTTGCCATTGCTCGTAATTTCAGGACCTGGGTGATAGGATTGTATGTTTTACTTTGATCAAGTCGAAGATTTCAGATTTTTATATCACCTATAGCGGTAGGGAGTTCTCTAGCTTACAAGCATATGAGTCTTCTTTCTTCAAGTGTGCTGTACGCGGACTCCGCCCAGGAAGGAGCGATGTCCGTATACATGAAGTCGGTGTGAATGCCATCTCCATGTTGTCTTCTTTCCGAAATTTGTTGGAGGATATGATCTTGGAAAGCAGGTGCGTCCTTGAACATAGCGCCGGAATAATGGCCAGCTATGCCGTCTGGACAGGATTCATGTCTGGTTATCATTTTATCCTTATATCCAGTTGTACGATGTTGTGGTTTTGAATTTGTTGATGTGTGAGATAGTTTTCGTTCCCGATCACTTCATTCAAGACTTTATGTGCCCCGACTAGCAGGTTGCTGCTTAACCGTAGGGGCTCAATGACGTTTAGATGATCCTATTTTGAACGAAAGCATTTTCCTAAAGGAATGGTTGTAGCATAGTTTGTACGCAATCATGACATGACTTTATAGAGTAGTGCATAATCTGCATAAATTAGTAATTATGATAATAATGCACACAGAAGCTATCAAAGACACGATATACAAATTTAACTACCCAGAAATCTTCATCAGTTTAAATAGCCCGGTGGTTGCACCCAAGGTATCGAGTCCGACTTGAAGCCATCTTTCGTCACTCCATTCCCAAAGCTCATATATTTCTGTGTCGGATCCTTGAACTCCAAGTCAAAGTCTTCCCAGCGTATGATCGCCGTAGCAGCATAGTAGTGATTGGTAGTTCCAGGCCAGGGAACAATAATCTTCCCATCTTTGTTCTTGTCTTAGATTAGAGATGTTGGTTAGCAGTTATAGGTGTTTACAGGAAAGTAAAACATACACCACGAATCGCACGAATCAGACCACACCATGTTCGACATCTGAGATTGGACCCATCTGTTGAAGTCCCGTTGGGCTTCGGGTCGTACGCTCACGGACCGGAGACGATCGGTTTGAAGACGGTGAATGACTCTAACGATATAATCTGCTGTTCGTTCGATACCGGGGAATGCGGAACCGTTTACCGGGCAGTTGGGTGGATGGAATGCTAGGTTATCGTCAGTTTGACATCCCCGAAAAACTTCCAGCCGCACGAAAACAAACCAAATAAATTCGGAAAATATGCTACCATCACTGCCATATAACTCTCACATGGGCCATCTGTCCCCCAGCAATCGGAGAGAGTAATACCGTTGCGTCCGACGACAGGAACTCGCGGGTTGTAAAGACTGAATCCTGTTGCGCAGACGACCATGTCGCATTCATATTCATCCCCTTCCTCAGTGCGTAATCCATTCTCTGTGAGAGCAGCTACATGATCTTCTATTAAATGGACATGTGGCTGTTGTACTGCAGTTATGTATTGTTCGCCGGGGGCCCAGCGACGGCATCCGGGGGTATAGTCTGGGGTCAGTTTCTGTTGCAATTCCGGATCCTCAACCTTGGATTCCACGTAGGATCCCGCACGAGAACGAAGATTTCTGCTTGGGGGCGTATCCTTCCAGAGAAATGCAAAGGCTGGTAACATAGCCTTTTCTAGACCCATTCGAAAGCCATGGTAGGCCTTGGGGTTTCTACGAAACTTGAGCTTTTCTTGCTCGTCATCTACCTTTAGTGAGTATCTCTGTCTCATACTATTTTGAACAGTACACTTACATTCACGATTCTCAACGAAAGGCTCAGGCCCAAGCCACGTCGGGTGTGGCGCGAAATTGAGAAGCCCCAGAGCTTCTATCACCACAGTAAGTAAATGCACCTAATCTCCTAACCTTGGAGGCAGCATACCATCCTGAAGAGCAGACACACATTGAATCCCACTCGCCCCATTCCCAAGCACAGCAATCCGCTTCCCACGAACATCCACGTCCTCTGGCCACGCCGCTGTATGAAACACTCGACCTTTGAATTCATCTTGACCCTCGAACGACGGAGTCTGATAGTCATTCAATCTCCCCACAGCATAAATCAACACATCAGACCTAACAACAGTCTCCTCGTCGGATCTCTCATCTCGAAACGCCGTAGTCCACTGCGAACTCTCCTCATTCCATACCGCCGAAACGCAGCGCTGATTAAACCGGATAAACTTTCGAAGGTCATGCTTGTCAACGACAGATTCTAGATAGGCGTGGATCTCGTGAGCGGGCGCGTAAGCCTTCGACCAGCATGGATTAGGAGCCCAGCTATACTGGTATCCATGTGCGGGTACGTCGCATGCGCATCTGGTTTGTGAGTAGATATTGTTATTTATTTATTTGTTTGTATTTTCATCTAATCACGCATGTGGTGTGGGAGGCTACATACCCTGGATATCGATTCTCGTACCAAGTTCCGCCTACTTTAGGGTTCTTTTCGTAGATTTCGAGCTCGATATCGGACATTCGTGTCGTCACTTCATGGGCGAATTGGATTCCAGATATACTGCTTCATTAGTATAAGATTAACACAATGGTGTGGTGGATAGACGAACCCTGCCCCGATAACCACTACCTTCAACCGCTGGGGTACGAAAGCCGAGGGGATCACGTCCTGGCAATCCATTATCAATTATGTTTAGCCTGAATATAGAATCTAATGAATGGGTCAAAATCAATAACTCTTTACACCCTAAGGGCGATATAGATACAGCAAATTTATAATCAACACCCCAGCACCTAGAACGCTATTCGCAAGTTGGCCAACCCAGTGCCAAATGGCTCCAGGCCCAGCTCTCCCTCAAAACCTGCATAAGGCAAACAACCATATACTCCATAACATCAAACCACATAGTTGGCTGTCCATGTTACTGGCCAATGTAATACAGAGGGATATAGCGTCATGCGATGTAATTATCTAGACATGGCCATACGCTGTCCTGTTTTACAAATTAAGGTGGATGAATAATAAATAGGACAGTGGATCCATGCATGGTAAAATCCAGGTTCTATCAGGATAGGTTGAACTAAACCTGTGTCCCGAGGGTCTGGATCGAGCACTATAATACTTGCATTAAATTGTTTGGGTGATGGCGATAAATTATCTCGATCAGGGAAATGTCCAGTTAAGGTTCGGTATGACTTCACTTATCTTGTTCCCGATGATGGTTAAGGACTATTGCATAATGCTATATTGGATTGCCGGTCTGGTTTGTGGTTCAATTAAATCAAAATTATATTAACCTGTTAGAGCCTAACTATTGAAATGTCTAGCTATGCAGCCGAAAAAGTTCCTCTGGCGTGTGGTTGTGGGCTCTGATGTTTGTTTGGTCATAGTACATACTTGAAGCGGACTGAAACTTGGAAGAGTCCGTTATGTAACCTTGTATAGGAAGCATATTGGGACTGACCAAATATCTCTTCGTGCACCACATCCCTACATTTATCTAATCATTCTGTCTGTAAGTTAATGGGGTGATCAAATACCTAGCCACCCTCCCCCACAACCTTCTAACCCAACCCCAGCCCCCAAAACTAAACTAAACACACCTCGGCACAATTCACAACCCCAACCCTAATCTACGTCAAAGCACAGAACCCCAGAAAATAGCCCAAGCCCAAGCCCATTCCTAACCAATCCCAAACTTCCAATTTCGATAAGAAAGCTCGCTAAGATCCCCGTGCGGAGAAACAGACGCCCGATGACGCCACAACAGTACTATACTAGGTCACCGGCGAACGGGATTGGATGAAATGCAAACCAAGTGGATCACCGTTTGGTGGAGGTTAATTAGGTGCTATATTAAAGTCCGGGGTTCCCCGCATACATAGCGATCTCTATGGATAGAGTACGGCGTCATTATCAGTATCCCTGTCGATGGGTATGCAGAGTTGTCTCACGTGTGCGGTGCGGAGTTGAGTATTTATAGCTGGGGTTGTGGTGAGAGTACCCCTCATTTTTACTACCTCTGCTACTGTTGCTGACGAGTTGTTTTCTTTCTTTTTCTATTATTTTGTTGTTGAACAATAACATTAAGTGCGAATTGCGTTGTATATCCCGTTTTACATAACTTTTTATGTTGTATGTTGTATGTTGAACCAAACACTACCATCACAATGACAATCCCAGCTATCCCAACACGCCAACGAGCCGCCGTCCGTCAGGGCACAGGCGAATCCGCCACAACGACCATCGAGAACATCGACGTCCCGCAACCCGGGCCGGGCCAGATCCTGGTAAAGATCAACTGGACTGGAGTCTGCGGCTCAGACAAGTCCCTCCTGCACGACGACTGGAAGGATTTCGGGGTGAACATGCTGCCCCAGAGCCAGGGGATCGCGGGACACGAAGGGGCCGGCATTGTCGTCGCCGTCGGTGAGGGCATGCAGAAGCGGTGGAAGGTCGGAGATCGGGCGGGCATTAAGTGGATCGCGAGTACCTGTGGGGAATGCGAGTTTTGCCTCAATGGAGTCGATGAGGTGCATTGTGAGAAGCAGATTAACAGTGGGTTTTCAGCCCCGGGGACGTTCCAAGAGTATTGTCTTGTTGATGGGAGGTATACGTCGAAGATACCGGATGGGGTTTCGGATGAGGAAGCCGGTCCGATTATGTGTGGGGGTGTCACTGCTTATACGGCTTGTAAGAGGTATGTGTTTCCATTCGGTTGCTCTTTGTTGGATATGTGGGAGCTGACGGGATGCTTTTGCTTTAGGTCTGCCGTCAAATCTGGTCAATGGCTTGTGCTTCCCGGTGCTGGAGGTGGACTAGGTCATCTGGCTATCCAATATGCGCGCGCAATGGGCATGCGGGTCCTCGCTATTGATGGCGGAGACGAGAAGCGGGACCTTTGTGAGAAGCTCGGAGCCGAAGCATACATTGATTTCCAGAGCTTCAAAGCCCCTGCGGACCTGAAGGATGAGGTCATGAGGATCACGAAGCACGGCGCACACGGCGTGGTCGTGACGGCGGCTAGCAAGACCGTCTACGAATGGGCGCCCATGTACCTCCGGCCCGGAGGCACAATGGTGGTGGTTGGTCTCCCTAATGATCCTTCCATTCTAGCAGGCGCACCACCGCTCGTGATGGCTTTGAGACGATTAAATATTGTCGGTAACATCACTGGGAGTTTGAAAGATGTAGAGGAGGCGCTTGATTTTACGGCGCGGGGCATTGTACATGTAAGTTTCTCCTACGGCGCAAGTTCGGGGTTATTCATGCTAAGTCGGAAACAGCCAATTCTGTCAAAGGGGAAGTTGGAAGACTTGGATTCGTGGATCGAGAAGCTGAAGGCTGGTCAGGTGGCCGGTCGTGCGGTGTTACAGGTGGCAGCATAGGGGAATGAATGAGAGCGTTTCGCGTTGAATAAAGCATATCGCAATAGCATTTGTTTTCACTTCAAGACCGGTCGTATCATAGTGAGGGTTCTGCTATAGGTTGTAGCGGCTGAAGAGGTTGGTGGTAACAGTCCCAAGCTGGTTGCATGGGAAGAGCTTATATTTTGCGAGGGCCAGTATAGGCGTTAGGTATGCATCTTTCAAACGCCGAGATGCCGTCGGCGATCGCAGCCACGATTCAGTGGCCGAAATAAAGCTTGCCAAGAGAAGACCCACATTTACACTCCCCTCCAGAACAAATTGATAGACTCTTTCTTATTCATGCCACCCCGCATGAACGTATGTATAAAAAGCCATTCGAGGCCAGATCGTAGAAACTCAATACATATTCTATTAAAGAAACTTACCTTTACCTTTTTCAGTTGCAATGAGTCCCACACAAGAGCCTGCAACACCTGTAGTCCAAGGCCGACTCATCGGCCACTTTCATGACCGGTATGCGAACATTCTACTCTCACAATATTTCCAATAGCTCAGATTACTAACTACTTCAGGCCGTTAGAAGAGCACGGATCCGGCTGGTCCTCCCTCTGGGACTCAAACGAGAGCGATCTCTGGGATCGGGGAAAACCCTCCCCTGCACTGATTGATCTGATCGAGCAAGAGAAGGATAACGCTATCTTCCAACCTTTAAAGCCAGACGGTCAGCGAAAGAAGGCACTCGTTCCTGTATGAGCTTCGTCCTCTTGATATTCTCCGTGCAGTTTAGTAACCCATCTACAATATCAGGGCTGCGGACGCGGTTATGACGTAATCATGCTCGCCCTACATGGTTTCGATGCCTATGGGCTCGAGATATCAGCAACCGGTGTATCCACCGCGGAGAAGTATGCGGTGTCCGAAATGCAACGGCCTCAAGAGTATAACTTCGGGTCGGGATGGACGGGGCCAGTGCCACCGGGCAATGCTAGTTTTGTTCAGGGGGATTTTTTCAAACCCGACTGGGAGCGACAGATCTCGGCCAGTGGAGATATCAAGTTCGATCTGGTCTACGATTATACGGTATTTACATCTCAGAAATTCCTGTTTGAGAGTAACTGTGAGGATGAGACTGACTAGGGCAGTTCCTTTGTGCTTTGCACCCGCAGATGCGTCCGCAGTGGGCAGCGCGCATCAGCCAGGTAGTGGCTCCTGACGGAATCCTAGTTTGTCTAGAGTTTCCCATGTACAAGGATCCGACTCAGCCTGGTCCGCCTTGGGGACTCAATGGGGTCCATTGGGATCTGCTGGCGCGGGGAGGTGATGGAATCAAGAATATTGGGGAAGAGGCTGAGGTCGATCAGGTCCAACAGCTACCCGGTCAGTTTAGAAGGCTGCAATATCGAAAGCCAGCTCGTTCATACGAGGCAGGGAGGGGGGCGGATATGTTGAGTGTTTACGCGCTGAAGTAGACAGCATCTGCCACTGTATGTATATATTAGAAAATTGAGAGAGCGTATGGACACGGTTAGTATCTGTGATTATCGCTGGTGAAAAACAGGATGAAGAAAATTGCAGGACGAGACCCAGGGATTTAGCTCGCATCTTGGCGTAAGCGCTAAACCTGAACAGTTTAGAAATGTGGAGATGATGCCGAAGCCAAGACGATATACGAGTGGCTATGGCCGATATTCACACTAGGGAACACACGCGACGTTAGCCTGACCCCTTGATTCTGCCTCGTGAGGAATGCATCTCATTAATATGACAGTCCCTATCGCACACGCCCCTAGAGTTTTTCAGACGGACACTGAATATACCCTAAGTAGCGGCCAGAGTCATCGTTAACATGCCGAGGGGATTGCACAACCCGCTACCTGCCTCCTTGCGCAGTAGGTACCTTCGTTGGCCGAGTGTCACTATGTAATTTGGACGATAAATTGACATCGCACTAGGCGAATGCAAGAAAGCAAGCCAGATTCTTGAATCCTTCTTAACAGCACCGTACTTCGGGAACCCTGGGAAAGAGCTCCCGGAAAGAGTGCTCGCCAATACCAAGGTAGGCAAACAATCATGGGTGATAGATGAACATTGATTCTGATTTCTTGTTCAGGGCCTGGTGATATGCACAGTAGCCAAAGCTGGAATGCTAGGATCCGCCCGCTTCGGCTCCGGCCTAGTCATCGCAAGACTGGACAATGGCAGCTGGTCTGCCCCGTCCGCGATTTCATTAGCCGGGGTCGGATTCGGTGGCCAATGGGGGTTCGAATTGACTGATTTTGTCTTTATCCTCGACGATGCTGGGCTTCGCTCCTTTTTACGAATGGGAAGCTTGACCTTGGGCGCGAACATTTCGATTGCGTTCGGGCCGGTCGGAAGAAACGCTGAATTCACTACCAGTGCTAATATGGAGGGCATCGCATCGATGTACGCCTATTCCAAAACTAAGGGGCTATTCGGTGGTGTTAGCATTGAAGGGGGCTTGATGGTGGAGCGAAGGCACGCAAACAAGAAACTCTATAAGTGCAAGGTCAGTGCGAGTCAATTGTTAAGCGGAGAGATACCACCACCATCGGAGGCTACGCCTCTCCTGCAGCTTCTCCAATCAAGTTCATTCCAAAGAAGGGTAGCGAATCCCCTTTCAGAGCCGACCACCCGAAGTTTGGATCCGGCTCCTCGAGGCCTGGAGTTGCCTACAGGGCCAGAGAATCAATCACCGGCGGAGTTGTCTCCGGAGGGAGTTCAACCAACTGCTCGTCATTTTCCGGCTGAACTGCATGGAGAATCAAGTGTCTCGCTGCCCGCCCAGCTCCCTGCCGAAACAATCATCAATATACCCGACGAGCCGACAGCGACACCTGTCAATGCAGAGAGGGAGCGACCACAAAGCCGTACCCCAACACCGGGTGGGGTAGAGAGCAAGCCACAAGGCACATTATCCCCTGAGATAACTCCCTTGGAGATACAGTCCGAACCTAAAGCAGACACTCCTGTTGAACTGAAAAAACCACTTGTGGTTGAACAGAACGTCCATGCGCCCTCGCAGACTGTCTAAAGCATCAATCGCTTATAATCAAGGAGCAGGAGACTAAAACATATAATATCGCGCCTGACGGTTGAACGGTCAGATATACCATTAGTTGTATGATGTTCATAGATGAATACAATAATATCATTAATCACAGAAGATTATACAGGCAAGAGGAAGCATATCGTAGAGTGGCTTAGGTAACCATGATCTGCGTAGTCACATGTTCCTCGACAAAAGCTTGGCACGTGCCGAGACCCGAATAAGGTAAGGTGTGAATCGAAGGCCATGGAGAAGACAAGAAGAAATGGTGCTGGTAACTAGAAATTATAGTAGATTATCTTGGATTAAATGAAATATACAAGATTTATCTTTCAATTAAGACACTCATAGCATATAAGAATCGAGTTTCGCATTTGGAAGGGGGTTACCGGCAATGGTGATGAGGAAAGCCTGAATAGTTCAATTTATATATAACTGAGATGTACCTCGTTATTATAACACCTCAATGAGTACTCACCAGAAACAGGTCAAATCATGGCCAATCCTAATGCACATATAGTGGCTTATCATGACAATAGTAGATACCTTACAATACTAGCAAAGCACACTTCATTCAACATAGTACATGATATAGCCATCCATCAGAGGTCCTGGCGACATGGCATTCACGGCTCCGGATGCACCGTTGACCACTAAGGATAAGTCGTATTTGGGCACATTGAGGCCAACCGGAGACGTCAAGACCGGTCTCAATCGAACTACAGAGCATACACATGGGAAAACAACTATCTTCGTGGATAATGGCTCATATTGACCGGATCTCTAAGAGCACGAAGAGAATGGTGGCGGCACGAGATGTCTTGATCGTGACAAAAGAAGCATTCTTTGCCCAGGGGTGCAATTCAGCGATTTACAGAACTGCTAAAACATGACAGAAATGCGAGAAAAGGCCTGGCGTATCATTTCTCATCCTAAAGATGCCCGGAACCTATTTCCCCAAAGTAACTATTCCTGAAGTCTTTTGACGCCATTACCCATCCTTGAAAGTAGCATCGTCACCACCACCATTCCCTGAGGGATGTCAACCGTTTCATGTCATTTTTTTGGTGTTCCCTTATCCGTCATCCTGCACGACTAACTATTTACCGGACGAAGCGGCGGGGACGGTCGGAGACCTGCTGCTGGGAAACCTGGATGACGTTGGTAGGGATAGCATCGAACTGTGGTTGGTTGCGTTAGCCGCCATCATCCGGGATCCGGAAGGAAGAAGAGAGATCCATCACATACACCAATGCTCTTAAGGAGATCCTTGGTGTCCTGGTCAACGTCGAGCTTGCCAGTCTCGGAGTGCTGGCTGAAGTCGAGAGCGGAGACCTCAGGAACGTATTGATCCTTACGCTCACGCTCCTCCTCCTGGAGCTTGAAGGAGATACCACGAACAGGGCCGCGCTGGATACGCTTCATCCTATTAAGTTGAAAAAAGTCGGGTTAGTCGTTGGGGGTGCTTCTTTCTTTCTTTCGAGACCAGTCCATATTCGTCATTTCAGGCACACGGGAAATCATACAGGTGAGTGGTGTATCCGGCAATCTAATCGAAAAATTCTTCGTCAGCCTCGATGATTCTCGTGTGGTCCACCGTAGATGAGATTTACCTTGTTGCGCAGGCGCTTGCTGGCAATGATGGCCACCTCATCGCAAAGCTTCTTGTTGACCTCGAAGTCAAGGGTGAGCTTAGGGTAGTAACGCTCAATGATGACCTTGGCGGACCGCTTGACGGTCTTTGTGCGAACGCGACCCATTTTGGCGTATTAGTTGTCGACCTCGAAAAGCTGCGATGTTGTTCGGGTGGTTGTGAGGATGGGCAATTTTGGTGTGCATTCCGATTTCTGCCAAGTCTCGCTTAACGGGTTCAGCAGTCAGGTGATTCGATATCACATGATCTGTGACCACCCAGCCATGACAGTGCAGTATCCTCCTCTCCTAGGGTAATATGAGCAGTTCACCTCAAGCACTCATTTTGGATATGGTCAAGTACTATTTCTTTTGAAAAATTCCCTTCACCATCACTTCGAAACTTCGAATTATATCAATATTCTCATTAATTCAACCCGCTGGGCGGTCAGTACGTATACCCGGTTCAAGCCTGAGGGTTCAGGCAGGCAGCGTTAGCCCTATCCCACATTATCTTCCAATCGTAAAATCTTCCCTTCCACTACAGACTATCCCTCTTTCGGAAAAGCCCCATCTACCCAATCATTATACGATATGCATATCAGTATCAGTCTTAGAATCAGTAACATCACAATCACGGGCTCCCCCGCATTAATCTAGAACCTCTCCTCCCTTCCCTTTCTTTTCTGCATTCGACTCACGACCCTCGGAAGCTGAGATTTCAAAAATTTCCATATATCATGACGTGATATTTACTGGCTGATACTTAGCCCATGGCGACGTATTCCAATGGGGCTGTGGGGGACAACTTTCATGCAATCAGTGTGGGGTCATGAGAATAGCAATGTAGTAAACATCGCTTTGGAACAGCTATCAGGGAAAATTGAGAAGTCACTTCGGGAAAGGTTCTCCTTCTAAATTTCCTTTTTATGCACCATCAGATATTTGTCCTCGCCTATTCTTCTACTTGACCAACTGTGCTACTGTCATTCGTGGACCTGGTAGTTAGTATGTACCTTTCCTACTATTAGTGAAGAGCCCATATACTCTGTAGTTATTCACATTAAAAGGCTAAAGCCCTTATAGCGAACCAGGCCGAAAGAGTTACTTCCGAGTCCCGTCAACGTACACATGTGCCTGAAATTGCCTAGCGTCAGGAATATCTGTTCGGGAATAGCGTCTGTCTTGAAGAGTTACTCATGTGACTCTCAATCACGTGTGGCCTCTGGCATTCCACTGCCATTCCAATCCCGGTTAGCAACCCCACTAAACCCGGAAAGGCAGCAACACAAAAACACTGCCATTCCAGTTTGACCAACCGACTTGGTAACTATCTGATCTGCCGGGCTGCTAGTCAACTCGCACGACACTGGTCAGAGCGACACACCTTTTTTTTCCTTTTTTT